>NW_028114265.1:87500-340000 GCF_964289735.1 Phaethon aethereus | reverse complement strand
CCGTTCTGAGGGGCTACCGTCATCACCAACCTATTCTCCGCCATCCCCTACATCGGCCAAGCCCTCGCAGAGTGAGCCTGAGGCGGATTCTCCGTAGACAACCCCACCCTAACATGATTCTTCGCCTTACACTTCCTACTCCCATTCATAATCGCAGGCCTCACACGTCCACCTCACCTTCCTCCACGAATCCGGCTCAAATAACCCTCTAGGCATCGTATCCAGCTGCGAAAAGATCCCATTTCACCCCTACTTCTCCCTAAAAGATGCCCTAGGCTTCGCACTCTCGTACTCCCCCTGCTCACAGCCCTAGCCCTAGTCTCCCCCAACCTCCTAGGGGACCCAGAAAACTTCACCCCAGCAAACCCTCTAGTTACACCCCCCCACATCAAACCAGAATGATACTTCCTATTTGCATACGCCATCCTCCGCTCAATCCCCAATAAGCTGGGAGGAGTTCTAGCCCTAGCAGCCTCGATCCTCGTACTCTTCCTAATCCCCCTCCTCCATAAATCCAAGCAGCGCTCCATAGCCGTCCACCCCCTCTCCCAACTCCTATTCTGAGCCCTAACTGCCAACCTCCTTATCCTGACATGAGTGGGCAGCCAGCCCGTAGAGCACCCCTTCATCATCATTGGCCAACTAGCCTCCATCACCTACTTTACCATCCTCCTAATCCTCCTCCCTGCCTCGGCAGCCCTAGAGAACAAGGTACTCAACTACTAAAGACGCTCTGATAGTTTATAAAAACATTGGTCTTGTAAGCCAAAGACTGAAGACTCCTCACCCTTCTCAGAGCTACGTACCCTCAGAGAGAGAGGACTTAAACCTCCACCCCCAACTCCCAAAGCTGGCATTCTTCATTGAACTACTCTCTGCCTAACCCCTAACCGCCCCAATAGCCCCCCGAGCTAACCCTCGTACAACCTCCAGCACTGCAAACAGAGTTAGCAGCAATCCCCACCCTGCCACCAAAAACATCCCCACCCCGCACGAGTAGAACATAGCCACCCCACTGAAGTCCAACCGAACAGAAAACATCCCCCCACTATCCACCGTAACCACCTCCACCCCATAAGGTCCTACCAACCCCCCAACAGCCCCTCCAACCGCAAGAACTAAGAGAAAGCATACACCATACCCCATAACCTGCCGATCCCCCCAAGCCTCTGGAAAGGGATCGGCTGCTAGCGCCACCGAATACACAAAGACCACCAGTATTCCCCCCAAATAGACCATAAACAGCACCAACGACACAAAGGACACCCCCAAACTCAGCAGCCACCCGCACCCCGCAACAGAAGCCAGAACTAAACCAACCACCCCATAGTAGGGAGAAGGATTCGATGCAACCGCTAGCCCCCCCGGAACAAAGCACAGCCCCAAGACAACCACAAAGTCATAGCAGTTTCTGCTTGGCTTTGCTCCAAGGTCTGCGGCCTGAAAAGCCGCCGCTGATCTCAACTACAGAAACCCCTACAAGACAGATATCCTCCCGCCCCCCCCCTTCCCCCCCCCCGGGATTGCAGGGGGCAATTTTTCCGCTTATCTCCCATGTATAACAGTGCATCAATTTTTTTATCCGCCTGGGATGATTCATGCTAGGCTATTTAACGCATGTACGGAAGCCATCTACACGCAAACTGGCATATTTTCTCTCTCCACGCTCCCACCACAAGGAATAGGCAATTCAATGCTATACGGATAATCTCCACTCAATAGGATTAAAACCTTTAACTGCTCCTTTATACCTCTCCATCTCTCTAGAATACGGCTATTCTCGAAACACACACTATCCATGGTAGCTGGACAACTCAACTCCATCTTCTCTCGTAGGGCCGGTATCTGTCGGACTGGGTTATCTATTGATCGTTCTTCTCACGTGAAATCAGCAACGCGCCGCATAGAAGATCCTACGTTACTAGCTTCAGGACCATTCTTTCCCCCTACACCCCTAGCACTACTTGCACTTTTGCGCCTCTGGTTCCTATATCAGGGCCATAACTTGGTAGTCCCTCTCTCCTCTCTCTTCACAGAAACATCTGGTTGGCTATTTATCATCATTTGGCCTCTTAATCGCGGCATCCGGGTAGCCTTTGCGCCTCTGGTTCCTTTTTTTGGTGGGGCGTCTTCAATAAACCCTTCCAGTGCGGGGCAGGTGATTCCAATCTCTTGACCTGAACATCACATGGTCGTCGGTCGGAATTTGGCCCTCAGGAATCCCCCGTGTCATGGTTGGTAGGTAAGTGGTATCATTTTGGCACTGATGCACTTTGAATTCCATTTTCTATGTTTCCTCCGCAAGCATCGAATTATGCTGCTATTTAGTGAATGCTTAATGGACATGCTTCATTTTTTTCGTATCATTTCGCAATTCCTCTAATTTTCTAAACAACGTTAGGAATTTTCTGTTAAAAATTCATCAAACGTTTGCGCAATCATACGTTTATCGTTTGCTTATACGTTAAATTTACCTATCAATCGGCACCGATATCCCATTAAAAAAGTTAGTACAAAAACTGCTTTCCCCCACACCTACGCTCCCCCGAATATCGAGCTAAACTAATCCACCAAACAAATTTCAAACCCCATTCTACACAAAATTTCCTACATCCATTACGATCATACTTAACAAATTTTTGAGTCATCCCAAACAAATTTCAAACCCCATTCTACACAAAATTTCCTACATCCATTACGATCATACTTAACAAATTTTTGCGTCATCCCAAACAGTCCTTGTAGCTTAACAACAAAGCATGACACTGAAGATGCCAAGATGGTCACCTCCCGCCCCAAGGACAAAAGACTTAGTCCTAACCTTACCGTTAGTTTCTACCAGACATATACATGCAAGTATCCGCACCCCAGTGTAAATGCCCCTACTTCTTACCAAGATAAAAGGAGCAGGTATCAGGCACACCCTACCCCGCGTAGCCCAAGACACCTTGCTTAGCCACACCCCCACGGGTACTCAGCAGTAATTAACATTAAGCAATAAGCGAAAGCTTGACTTAGTCATGGTACCACCCAGGGTTGGTAAATCTTGTGCCAGCCACCGCGGTCACACAAGAAACCCAAATTAACAGACTCCGGCGTAAAGAGTGGAGCCGCACTATCAAAGCAACCGAGACTAAAAAACAACTAAGCTGTCATAAACTCAAGATGTCCTTAAACCCAACCTCAAAACGATCTTGGCACTCCCACCTGATCAACCAAACCTCACGAAAGCTAGGATACAAACTGGGATTAGATACCCCACTATGCCTAGCCATAAATCTCGATGCTTCCCCCACCAAAGCATCCGCCCGAGAACTACGAGCACAAACGCTTAAAACTCTAAGGACTCGGCGGTGCCCCAAACCCACCTAGAGGAGCCTGTTCTATAATCGATAATCCACGATACAGCTCACCATCTCTTGCCAAACAGCAGCCTACATACCGCCGTCGTCAGTTCACCTCATCAGAGTCCAACAGTGAACACAACAGCCCAACCCCGCTAATAAGGCAGGTCAAGGTATAGCCCACGAGATGGCAGAAATGGGCTACATTCTCTAAAATAGAGTACCCACGAAAGGGGGCGTGAAATCACCCCCAGAAGGCGGATTTAGCAGTAAAGCGGAACAATCGAGTCCCCTTTAAACTGGCCCTGGAGCACGTACATACCACCCGTCACCCTCCTCACAAGCCCCAAACTCACATAACTAATACCCTCCCCCAGCTAAAGATGAGGTAAGTCGTAACAAGGACTTGATGATCTTAAAGGTCCTTTCCAACCTAGTGATTCTGTGATTCTGTGAAGGTAAGTGTACTGGAAAGTGCACTTAGCATATCGAGACGTAGCTATAATATTAAAGCATTCAGCTTACACCTGAAAGATATCCGCATCCAACCAGATCGTCTTGAGGCCAAATTCTAGCCCGACCACACACCCACCTGCACAACCCCAAAAACCCCCTCATCAACTAAACTAAAGCATTTTCACAACTTAGTATAGGCGATAGAAAAGACCCATTCAGGCGCGATAGAAACTGTACCGTAAGGGAAAGATGAAATAATAATGAAAACCCAACCAACAAGTAGCAAAGATAAATCCTTGTACCTCTCGCATCATGATCTAGCAAGAACAACCAAGCAAAATGAATTTAAGCTTGCCACCCCGAAACCCAAGCGAGCTACTTACAAGCAACTGCCCCGAGTGAACCCGTCTCTGTCGCAAAAGAGTGGGATGACTTGTCAGTAGTGGTGAAAAGCCAACCGAGCTGGGTGATGCCTGTAAAACGAATCTGAGTTCCCCCTTAATTTTCCTCTACGGACACCTACCTAACCCCCACGAAGCAAATTAAGAGAAATTTAAAGGAGGTACCGCTCCTTTAAAAAAGGATACAACCTCCACCAGCGGATAAACCCCCTCCCACCCATAAACTGTGGGCCTTAAAGCAGCCACCACCAAAGAATGCATCAAAGCTCCACCGACTAAAAAAATCCAAAAACAACACGACTCCCTCCCTCCCAACAGGCTAACCTATGACAATAGGAGAATTAATGCTAAAATAAGTAACCAGGGATTAATCCCTCTCAGGCGCAAGCTTACATCACCACATTATTAACAGGCCCAATAATACCCCCAACCTCCTCACAAGACCGCATATTAACCAACCCTGTTAACCCAACCCAGGAGCGCCCATTAAGAAAGATTAAAATCTGTGAAAGGAACTAGGCAAACCCAAGGCCCGACTGTTTACCAAAAACATAGCCCTCAGCAACCCAAGTATTGAGGGTGATGCCTGCCCAGTGATCCTATGTTTAACGGCCGCGGTATCCTAACCGTGCAAAGGTAGCGCAATCAATTGTCCCATAAATCGAGACCTGTATGAACGGCTAAACGAGGTCTTAACTGTCTCTCACAGATAATCAGTGAAATTGATCTTCCCGTGCAAAAGCAGGAATGAACACATAAGACGAGAAGACCCTGTGGAACTTAAAAATCAACGGCCACCCCCTCCACAACTTCCCCTAACCAGGCACACAATCACCAAACACCTGGCCCACATTTTTCAGTTGGGGCGACCTTGGAGAAAAACAAATCCTCCAAAAATAAGACCACCCCCTTAACCAAGAGCAACCCCTCAACGTGCAAACAGCAACCAGACCCAATACACCAATACACTTGACCAATGGACCAAGCTACCCCAGGGATAACAGCGCAATCTCCTTCAAGAGCCCCTATCGACAAGGAGGTTTACGACCTCGATGTTGGATCAGGACATCCTAATGGTGTAGCAGCTATTAAGGGTTCGTTTGTTCAACGATTAACAGTCCTACGTGATCTGAGTTCAGACCGGAGCAATCCAGGTCGGTTTCTATCTATGACTAACTTTTCCCAGTACGAAAGGACCGGAAAAGTGAGGCCAATACCACAAGCACGCCTCCCCCCAAAACAATGAACCCAACTAAACCTACTAAGGGGACCCCAACCAATTAACCCCTAAACAAGGGCCGCTAGTGTGGCAGAGCTTGGCAAATGCAAAAGGCTTAAGCCCTTTACCCAGAGGTTCAAATCCTCTCCCTAGCTTTACCCACCCATGATTAAACCCACGACCCTAATCCACTTTACTATATTCCTCTCCTATATTATCCCAATCCTAATTGCCGTGGCCTTCCTAACGCTTCTAGAACGAAAAATCCTAAGCTATATACAGGCCCGAAAAGGTCCAAATATCGTAGGCCCCTTTGGCCTCCTTCAACCCGTAGCAGACGGTGTAAAGCTATTTATCAAAGAACCAATCCGCCCATCCACCTCCTCTCCCTTCCTCTTCATCATAACCCCAGTGCTAGCTCTCCTCCTAGCCCTTACGATCTGAATTCCTCTCCCCATCCCATTTCCTCTTACTGATCTAAACCTGGGCCTCCTCTTCCTCCTAGCCATATCAAGCCTGGCCGTATACTCAATCCTATGATCAGGATGGGCCTCAAATTCGAAATACGCCCTAATCGGTGCCCTACGAGCAGTAGCACAAACAATCTCCTACGAAGTAACACTAGCCATCATCCTCCTATCTGTCATCCTGCTAAGTGGAAATTACACCCTAAACACCCTCGCCACCACCCAAGAACCACTGTACCTTATCTTCTCCTCCTGGCCCCTTGCAATAATATGATATATCTCCACCCTTGCCGAAACAAACCGCGCCCCCTTTGACCTCACAGAAGGCGAATCAGAACTAGTCTCAGGTTTCAGCGTTGAATACGCTGCAGGGCCATTCGCCCTATTTTTCCTAGCCGAATACGCCAATATCATACTAATAAACGCACTAACAACCATCCTATTTTTAAACCCAAGCTCACTAAACCTCCTCCCAGAGCTATTCCCAATCGCCCTAGCCACAAAAATTTTACTTCTATCCTCAGGGTTCCTATGAACTCGGGCCTCCTACCCTCGGTTCCGATACGACCAGCTCATGCACCTCCTTTGAAAAAACTTCCTACCACTAACCCTAGCCCTTTGCCTCTGACACACCAGCATACCAATCTGCTACGCAGGCCTCCCTCCTTATGCAAGGAAATGTGCCTGAACGCTAAAGGGTCACTATGATAAAGTGAACATAGAGGTACACTAGCCCTCTCATTTCCTAACAAACAAACCTTAGAAAAGCAGGAGTCGAACCTGCACAAAGGAGATCAAAACTCCCCATACTTCCCCTATATTATTTCCTAGTAGAGTCAGCTAACAAAGCTATCGGGCCCATACCCCGAAAATGATGGTTCAACCCCTTCCCCTACTAATGAACCCCCACGCAAAGCTAATCCTCACTCTAAGCCTCCTCCTAGGAACAACAGTCGCAATCTCGAGCAACCACTGAATCCTAGCTTGAACTGGACGAGAAATCAACACCTTAGCCATCATCCCCCTCATCTCAAAATCCCACCACCCCCGAGCCATAGAAGCTGCAATCAAATACTTCCTAGTACAAGCAACCGCCTCAACATTACTACTCTTCTCAAGCATAACCAATGCCTGATCTACAGGACAATGAGAAATTACCCAACTAACCCACCCAACATCCTGCCTTCTGCTAACAGCAGCAATCGCAATAAAACTAGGACTAGTACCTTTCCACTTCTGATTCCCAGAGGTCCTCCAAGGCACATCCTTAAGCACAGGTCTACTATTATCAACAGTAATAAAACTCCCCCCAATCACCCTCTTCCTTCTAACATCCCACTCACTTAACCCAACCCTACTTGTCACCATGGCCATCGCCTCAACCGCCCTAGGCGGATGAATAGGCCTAAACCAAACACAAATCCGAAAAATCTTAGCCTTCTCGTCCATTGCACACCTAGGCTGAATAGCCATCATCCTCATCTACTCCCCCTACTGACCTTCTGCCTATACTCCTTAATAACCGCCACTGTATTCCTCACCCTCAACACAACCAATACCCTAAAACTACCCACATTAATAACCTCTTGGACAAAAACACCCACACTAAATGCAACCCTAATACTAACCCTGCTATCCCTGGCAGGATTACCCCCACTAACAGGCTTCCTACCAAAATGACTCATCACTCAGGAACTAACCAAGCAAGAGATAACGACAACCGCCATAATCATCATCATACTCTCACTCCTCGGACTTTTCTTCTACTTACGCCTTACTTACTACTCAACAATCACACTACCCCCAAACTCCACCAACCACATGAAACAATGGCACTTTAACAAACCAACAAGCCCCTTAATCGCCATCCTTGCCTCCATATCAACCACCCTCCTGCCACTCTCCCCTATAATCCTAGCCACGCTTTAAACCCAGAAACTTAGGATAACCTGCCCCAAACCGAAGGCCTTCAAAGCCTTAAATAAGAGTTAGACCCTCTTAGTTTCTGCTAAGACCCGTAGGACATTAACCTACATCCCCTGAATGCAACCCAGGGACTTTAATTAAGCTAGAGTCTTACCTACCTAAGCAGGCAGGCCTCGATCCTACAACAATCCTAGTTAACAGCTAGGCGCCCAAACCTGACGGGCTTCTGCTTATCAGACTCCGGCACACTCTTAGCGTACATCAATGAGCTTGCAACTCAACATGAACTTCACTACAGAGTCGATAAGAAGAGGAATTAAACCTCTGTAAAAAGGACTACAGCCTAACGCTTAGACACTCAGCCATCTTACCCGTGACCTTCACCAATCGATGATTATTCTCCACAAACCACAAAGATACCGGCACCCTGTACCTAATCTTTGGCGCATGAGCCGGCATAGTCGGCACAGCCCTTAGCTTACTCATCCGTGCCGAATTAGGTCAGCCAGGAACTCTCCTGGGAGACGACCAAATCTATAACGTAATTGTAACCGCCCACGCCTTTGTAATAATCTTCTTCATAGTAATACCAATCATGATCGGTGGGTTCGGAAACTGACTGGTACCACTCATAATTGGTGCCCCCGACATAGCATTCCCCCGTATAAACAACATAAGCTTCTGACTATTACCCCCCTCCTTCCTCCTCCTACTCGCCTCCTCCACGGTAGAAGCCGGAGCAGGCACAGGATGGACCGTATACCCCCCTCTAGCTGGCAACCTAGCCCACGCCGGCCCATCAGTCAACCTAGCTATCTTCTCCCTCCACCTCGCAGGTGTATCCTCAATCTTAGGGGCAATTAACTGCATCACAACCGCTATCAACATAAAACCCCCAGCACTCTCACAATACCAAACCCCCCTATTCGTATGATCTGTCCTCATTACTGCCGTCCTACTTCTACTCTCACTCCCAGTACTTGCCGCTGGCATCACTATACTACTAACAGACTGTAGACCTGGCAGCCTTGCCCACCCCACCCCTCGGGGATCCCGGGGGGGGTGGGGGCGGGGGGGGCGGGGTAGACCTGGCAGCCTTGCCCACCCCTCGGGGATCCCGGGGGGGGTGGGGCGGGGAGGGAGGGGGCCGGGCCAGGCGCCGCCATAGGGCCCGGCAGCCCTGCCGGTCTCCGGGGTGTTCACGCAGGAGCGGGGCCGAGGCCGCTCGAAGAACCGCCGCCAAAGGTGCACGGTTTGTGGGCAGCGTCGTAAAAAGCGCGAGGTCACGGGGTTCGACGGCAAGGTCCCCTCTCTTGCCCATCCCCCCTACGAAAGGGCAATCCCATCGGCATCGCCTCAGGGGCGCTTCCCACCGGCGTCGGGGGCGGAAGCGGCTCGGTGAGAGACTTCTTTGCGGATTAGGGAAAAGGGAGCGAGGGAGGTGCTCCCCGTCGCGTCATGAGGGTCAGAGCGGGACCGACAGCCGCCCCTTTAGTGCCGGAATCGGTACTGCTCGGCGGTAGGCCCGGCCGCCCTCGGCCCCGTTGCGAGGGAGACCCACGGGCAGCCCTCCGCCCAGTTCCCGCCCGGCCTGTGCCCCGTTCCGAGGTAGGCCCGGGCGTGCGGGCACGGTTCCGGCGCCAGGCCCGGCCGCCTTTCGCCCCGTTCTGAGGGAGACCACGGCCACCGGGCCCAGTTCCGGCCCTTTGCCCGGCGCCCTTCGCCCGGTCCCGGGGCGAGGCCCGGCCGCCCTTCGCCGGGTTCCGAGGGAGACCCAGGGCCGCCGCGGAGTAATCGCTGAGGGGCAATTTGGAAATTTACCCTCTAAGAACAGCCTTGAAACCAGGTGGAACGTAGCACTCCTGTACAACGGGTCTGTGCCGTGGAGACTCCCTGGACGGCCTTGGACGTTGGCAACATCGGGGGCACCTGGTGTGCTGACTCTGGGAGGGATTACATGGAGGGTGGAGCGGAGTGGAGACATCGCGGCCACGCTCTGTGAACGGGGGAGTTTAGGGATGCACGGTATGTACACCGATAAGCTGCGCTCGCGATGTCCTGGGCCGAGGACCTGTCAACTTTGATGAAGTGCTGTACTTAGAGTGAACTTTGCTAATTATAATATCATTATAATACTAAAACGCACACCCCTCTCAAAAGTTACCGCCCTCCCAAGGTGCGACCCCCTCCTCAATGAGCGTGCGCACTCAATTTTTCCTAGTTCCTAATTTTTCCAATTTTTCTCTCGAAGCGAGAGAATTCTGCACCAATCCCGAGAAAGGTATGTATGAGTAGAGTCACTCAAGCTCCACCTGCAAAGTAAAATACTATAAAATAGTGTTTTAAGGGCCGGATGTCAGGGAAGATACCATCGTCGTGTACTATTCTAACTTCTGGGATCAGTCGATGGGCTGAGCCTCTCTACCCCCTCCCCCCCCATCGGGACGCCGCTGGGTAAGATTCGAACACTTGGTCATACCAAGTGCCTCCCCGGGAAACTTAGAAATCTCTATAGAGTCACTTTATATCTTTCAACGCGTTTATAGCCAAGTAGCGTCACTCATACTTTTGGTATTTGCACGTGCTTTGCAGACAGTGAATTTATCACCGGCAACCCAAAGAACCTGCGTATCTGTTGCTTCAATAAATCGCACTATCGATTGACTCGGCCGCGTGTGCGTGTCCCCCTGAACGCGACCGTACCTTTGAGTGCGGCCGTGTTAGTCCAGGAGGTGCCCGGCTGAGCAGGTAGTGTGATGTTAGTAGTGCGTCCGGACCCGTGATAGTCCCACGAAGGTGTTGGGCGCGACCGGACTACTCACGCTAACTTTGGGCATCATTCAGAACCTAAGCTCAGCCGCCCCCAGTCCCTCTGATATCTGAGGATCGACTGGAAAGCAAGGGGGTTTAGTTTCTGCCAAATTGCTCTGCCTCTTACCGCAACAGAAAAAAAATTGGCGTAGTCGGCAGGATTGCCATGGATAAACTGCTGCAAAAATATGACCTTGCCCCTTCCCAGGCTGGGAAGGAGTGGGCTCAACAATTTTGGAAGGATGGAAAGGAAGCGATAGAGCGTGCTGAGCAGTGTCACGCTGCACAAAAGGATAGAGTGAAAAAAAACCAGAAGGGTTACCGGTGCGGTCTTAGGAACTTGTTTATCTTGCGCGCAACGAGAAGCTAAGGAAGCCCCTGCTCCCACACTGGTTTCCAATGCGGAATACAAAGCTTTGAAATCAGAAAATGAAGTGTTAAAATCATCATTAGCTTTTGAAAGGGAGACAGGAGAAAAATTAGGACTCCGAGTTGTGAGTGAAAACGACAAGCTTGTGAAGGAAAAGAGTAAGCTTATAAAGGAACGTGAAAGTGTTGTGTGCCAAAATAGAAATCTTAATCAGCTGTTAGACAAGGTGTGTCAGCTGTTAGATAAAATACCATCTTGTGCTCCACTCACACAGATTTGCAGGTTAATACGTAAATTGGACACTGAAACGGGAAGCAGATTTGTGGAGTTTTGTAACAATGACAAGGAGACTGGAGAAACCTCTAATTCTGACTCTCAACTGCTCCCCTTACAACCCTCGATTAAAACTGAGACTGTCGTTAATGACGATGATGAGGTCCGCACTACCGTGCGCACGATTCCGTGGTCACCAGCAGAGTTGATAAAAATACAGGGAAAATTCTCAAGGCGACCAGGAGAGTCAGAGGTTGAGTATTTGTGGCGAGTTTCCCTTGAGGGAGGAGACCGGATTATGTCGAGCGAGGAAGCAGCAGGAGGCTTTTGGGGACCAGGAGTGTTTTTAACCACCAACCCAGGGGAGCATAGTTATTCTTTGACCTCACAGGTTGCATTTTGGGCAGGCAGCATAGATCCCCAGCTGAGGGGAGAGCCAACAGAAATTAAAAGAAATTAAAGGCTGTTCTGATCCAGCCGAGGCAGTACAGAAAGCAGCCTGCATCCAAGCGACGTACGACAGGAATCATCTTTTAAAACCACCGACGCTAGCTCCAGTCGACCCGGCACAATTAAACCCCCTCATTCATGGTCGCTCTGATTGTCTCAAGATGTATGTAACAAACACCCAGGATCGTATACAAACCACTATAAACGACGCTGGTCGCAGTCGAAAGAACCAGGGTCAAATTACTAACATACCCACTTGGAGTAGCTTTATAAAAGACCTAGATAAATACGGACGCCGAATGGGTTTGTGAAATATGTTTATCTGATTCGTGTGATGAAGTGTAACCTTCTGGACTTTCATGGATTTCTCCTGCACCATAAAAAGGGGTGTTTTACAGGAGAAAGTTAAACTATTTTGCTGGTATATCAGCTCAAACCAGTTTGACCACTGACCGCATACTATTGTGTAAAGAAAGTGCATGCATAAGGTTTGGGGTCATCCTGGGGGCACGCCGAGGGAGATTCGAGAAGACTCTAGAAGGAGAAGAGGGCATGCGCTGAAGAAGACACGCCTATTCATGAATATGTATTGGCGAACAGGATCACGCTGAGGAAGAGTCGAGAAGATTCTAGAAGGAGAAGAGGGCATGTGCCAAAGAAGACACGCCTATTCATGAATATATATTAACGGACAGGATATAAACCAGGAACAGGAACTGAACCGCGTGCGTCTTGGTGGAGTGGAGACTCCCGGCACACCCAGCGCTGTTTGCTTGCCTCTATTCGCTTAATAAATTGTAAATTTGAATTGGAATCGTGTTTGGGACGAAATCATTTATAACAATTGGGGGCTCGTCCGGGATGGTCTTGGTTCCTGAATTCTGACTTGATCTAGGAGGGGCGCCCCACCTTTTGGTGGCTCCTGATCGGGTCGGGTCGGGACTAACACCATCCTGAACCCAAATAGGGGCAAGCAAAGAATTTGATTTTTTATGAGCTCCCTTGCCGGCTGCAGCAGTTTATTTTGCCCGTAATTCTGCGCGCGAAGATCCGAACGAAGACGACGGAGTCGTAAGTATTTAAGGTGTATACCGTTCAGTTGGGTAGGATTCGGTTGCCTGTGTGTGTAAGAGTGTGACTGAGACGGAAGCTAGTTCTGAAGCGATTGTGGAGGCCTTCTAACCGCGGTTCCAATCTCCCGCGAGGGACTTGGCCGGTGAAGGACCGAAGCGATTCTTATAGGATTCGTGGGTGGGTGATAGGTCCTAAACCCCCTGCAAGACACTCTTACTGGTAGCCAAGGGCTGTAGGAATTGCCACAGTAAAAATTCCTAGATGGGTCAGACGAAATCGAGACCCCAGGACCACAAGAAAGGGAGCGAATTACTAGAAATACCTCCGGAGAGTCCATTAGGAATAATGATTGAAAATTGGAATGATAGGGGCCCCAGAAAAGGAAAAAGTAAATAAAAATTAGTTCAATATTGTATGGTAGAATGGCCAAAAGAACGTTTGAGACCACATGTCTTTTGGCCCACTTTTGGATCTTTTGAAGACTGGGTCTGCCAGGCCTTAAATATATATGTTAATTCAAAGGAACCTTTTAGTCAGGAGGAAAGTGATTATGCAGGATTATGGGACAGAACTTTACGTTCTTTTCCAGCCTCAATACTTACATTAAAAACAGATGAAAAGTTTGAGGAAGAAGAAGAGGGGAAAAGTGAAAAGGAAAAAGATGATAAATGGGAGCCACTGGATAACCTACCGCCTCCATGTTCTAATAATCCATCTCCGGCGGCGGCTCCCCCTCCGGTGGCCGTAGTACCTCTCTCTGTACCACCGTTGCCCCTATCTCCACCACCAACAGCACCGGAATTAGATCGACCTCCGGCTGCATGTACGAGAAGTAGGACTGCTGTATCTGAGGGAGCTTCTCTATATCCCTTACGAGAAGTACCCCTCGGAGGCAATCAGGGAGGCATGGGGTTTGTGGCAGTCCCGTTAAATACTACAGACGTGAGAAATTTCCAGAAAGAAATGGGGACCCTATTAGATGATCCCCTCGGAGTAGCTGAAAAATTGGACCAATTCCTAGGCCCCAATACTTATACCTGGGAAGAAATACAGTCCATTTTAGGGATCCTATTCACTGTTGAGGAAAGGGGAATGATTAGACAAGCTGGAATGAGAATTTGGGAAAGACAGAGTCAGGCAGGACCCCCGGGAGATCAGAAATGGCCAAATGTGGATCCCCACTGGGATCATCAACAACCCCCAGGAAGACAAAATATGAGGGATTTGAGAACGTTAATCATACAGGGAATAAGGGAAGCGGTTCCCCGAGGGCAAAACATTACTAAAGCATTTAATGAACAACAAGGGAAAGACGAATCTCCAACAGAATGGTTGGAGAGGTTGAGGAAAAACCTACCAATGTATTCTGGAATTGATCCGAATACAGTGGCTGGGACCGCACTCCTTAGAACACAATTTGTAGCTAAATCCTGGGGGGATATAAGAAGGAAATTAGAAAAATTGGAGGATTGGCAAGAAAGAGGATTAGAGGAGTTACTTAGAGAAGCCCAGAAAGTCTATGTTAGGAGGGACGAAGAAAAACAAAAAGCAAAAGCAAAAATTTTTGTAGCAGCAGTAAGGGAAAGTCAGAAAAATAAGACGACTCCTGGAGAGAAAAGGGAAAAAAGAATAGAGCAGACACCCTGGGGACAGCCTTATCGAGGAAGATTTACAATTCCCGTCTGTTACTACTGTAACAAGAGGGGACATGTTCAGAAGAACTGCCGTCAGCGGGAACAAGATGAGAAGATGTTCAAAGAAGATTAGGGGTGTTGGGGGCTCTATCTTCTGGGGACTTCAACATCAACAGAGCCCTTGATAAAATTATTGATTGGTCCCCATAAAGAGGAAGTTTTATTTTTAGTGGATACAGGGGCCGAAAAGTCAACCATTCAAAAACTTCCAAAAGGAATAGAAAAAGGGAAGAGTTACGTGTCAGTAGCAGGAGCAAAAGGAGAGCCTTTTAAAGTAAATATATTGAAAGATGTAGAAGTAGAAACAGAAAAGAAAATTTGTCTTAATGATTTACTTTTGCTCCCTGAAGCGGAATACAATTTATTAGGAAGGGATTTGATTTTGAAGTTAAACTTGAGCATTCAGAGTCAAGGGGACAAATTGCAGATTAAATTATACACTTTAACACAAGAGGATGAAGAAGCTATTAACCCCTCAGTGTGGTATAAGGAAGGGGAAACTGGAAAGACAAAATGGACCCCATAAGCATTTAAATAATAGATCCGCACCGCCCAATTAGAATCAAGCTATACCCTATACCTATGGAGGGTCGAAAAGGATTAAAACCTGTAGTTGACAGACTTTTGGAAAAAGGAACCCTAGAACCATGTATGTCACCTCGTAACACGCCCATTCTTCCCGTAAAAAAGCCGGATGGGTCATACAGGATGGTGCAGGACTTAAGAGCTGTAAATCAGCGAACAATCACTAAATTCCCTGTGGTGGCAAATCCTTATACTTTATTGAGTCATATATCTCCCAAACATACTTGGTATAGTGTAATAGATTTGAAAGATGCTTTTTGGGCCTGTCCTCTGGATGAGGCATCCAGAGATTATTTTGCCTTTGAGTGGGAGGACCCCGAAACAGGACAAAAACAACAATTAAGATGGACTGTGTTACCACAAGGGTTTACGGAGTCACCAAATCTATTTGGACAAACTTTAGAAACAATTCTACAAGATTTCACAATACCTAAGGAGGTAAAATTATTGCAATATGTGGACGATTCATTAGTAGCAGGAGAAACTGAAGAGGGGATCCGAAAAGCCACCATTAAATTGTTAAATTTTCAAGGGGAAAAGGGATTAAAGGTGTCCCGATCAAAGCTACAGTTTGTAGAACAAGAAGTAAAATATTTAGTACATTGGCTGAGTAAGGGAAGGAAGAAGTTAGATCCTGATAGGGTATCTGGGATTCTATCCTTAAGACCCCCACAGACTAAAACGGAAATTAGGCAAATACTGGGATTAGTAGGATATTGTAGACCATGGCTTGAAAATTATAGTGATAAAGTAAAATTCTTATATGAAAAATTAACTAATAACCAACTTAAATGGTTTATTGAAGATGATCAGAGATTTGAGGAAGTAAAAAGGGCATTAATACAAGCACCTGTATTGAGCCTCCCAGATCTAGAAAAACCTTTCTATCTCTTTGTGAATACATCAAGCCAGACAGCATATGGAGTTCTTACTCAAGACTGGGCAGGAATCCAAAAAACCCATGGGGCATTGTTCTAAGTTACTTGACCCAGTAAGCAGAGCATGGCCTGCTTGTCTCCAAGCTTTGGTTGCTACAGCATTATTAATAGAGGAAGTTAGGAAGATTACCTTTAGTGCTCCTTTAAAAGTGTATACCCCACACAATGTCAGAAATGTTTTACAACAAGAAGCGGAAAAATGGTTAACGGACAGCCGGACCCTAAAGTATGAAGCAATACTAATAGACTCCCCTGACTTAGAACTGAGGGTGACTTCTGCTCAGAGTCCAGCACAATTTTTGTTTGGAGAACCATCAGAGGAATTACAACATAACTGTTTAGAGGTAATTGAGACCCAGACTAAGGTGAGACCAGATCTAAGAGATGCTGAGTTGTAAAATGGAGAAGCGCTGTTTATAGATGGCTCCTCCCGAGTGGTAGAAGGGAAGAGAAAATCGGGATATGCAATAATTAATAAGGACTTAGAAATTGTGGAATCAGGACCTCTTAGTCCATCATGGTCAGCTCAGGCTTGTGAGCTGTATGCCCTATGTAGGGCCCTGGAATTATTAAAAGGAAGAAGCGGGACTGTATTTACAGATTCTAAATACGCATATGGGGTGGTCCACACTTTTGGAAAAATTTGGGAAGAAAGAGGTTGGATTAATACTCACGGGAGGAATTTAATACATCAAGAATTAATAGTAAAAATTTTAAAGGCGTTAAGAGAACCAAAGGAGATAGCAGTGGTACATGTGAGGGGACACCAAAAGGGACTTTTGGTGATTACCGAACTAGAGGAAATAACTTAGCAGCTAAAGAGGCCCAGGAAGCAGCCTTGAGGACTAAAGTTGCCAAAATTAATGTCATACAAACAAAGGAGGACACCAGCAAAGAAGGACGAGAGGAAAGAGAGAAGGAGTTTACCCCAGAAGGACAAACAAAATTGAAGAAAATAGGAGCTAAATTAGAACAAGGAAAATGGGCACTGCCCGATGGGCGAGAAATGCTGCCAAAAGCCTACACCAGGCGATTATTAGAACGTTTGCATGCACAAACACATTGGGGTACAAAAGCGTTAAGTGATCATTTTCTTAAACAATTTGGTTGTATTGGAATTTTTGAAATAGCAAAGCAAATTACACAAGGTTGCTTAATTTGTCAAAAGGTAAATAAGACAGTGTTTCGACAAGCAGCCACGGGAGGGAGAAAAACAGCTTACAGACCTTTTGAGAAAGTACAAGTCGATTTCACTGAATTGCCTAAGGTAGGGAGGATAAAATATTTATTGGTAATAGTAGATCATTTAACACAGTGGGTAGAAGCGTACCCTGTAGCACGAGCTATGGCACAGATGGTGGTAAAAATTTTATTAGAACATTTGATACCTAGATATGGGATAATCCAGTACATTGATTCTGACCAGGGCACACACATTACTTCTAAAATAATAAAACTATTATGTCAATCATTAGGTATTCAGTGGGAATACCACACTCTGTGGCACCCACAAAGCTCGGGGAAGGTAGAAAGAATGAATCAAACAATAAAACAACAATTGGCTAAATTAATGATTGAGACACAAATGCCCTGGACGAAACGTTTACCATTGGCACTTAACAAAAACATACAGTGAGACTGGAATATCGCCATATGAAATGTTCTATGGCATGCCTTATTTTCAAGGAATGCCTCTGGGGAACAATGTAATTGAGGATCATAGTATCCAACAAGATATAATTACCATTGGAAAAAGATTAAAAGAATGAAGAGAGATTGGGATGGTGGCCCAAACACCACCTTTAGGATTTGCAATTCATCAGTTAGAACCAGGAGATAAAATTCTGATAAAAACATGGAAAGAAGGAAACCTATCTCCCCTCTGGGAAGGACCTTTCCTTGTTTTATTCACTACAGAAACAGCTGTGAGAACTGCTGAAAAAGGATGGACACATGTGTCACGAGTGAAAGGTCCAGGGAAGGAGTGGAAGGTCACATCTGACTAAATTGCTGTGGGAATTTTATTGCGGCTACTCCTGTAATAGAAACAGGAGTGAAACATGAAATTCCCACAGTTGCTAAAAATCTACTTGTAAATCTTGCTGAAAACATTGCTAAGTCATTGAATATAACTAATTGTTACGTTTGTGGTGGAACAAATCGAGGTGAACGATGGCCATGGGAAGCTATGGAGAGCAATGTAAGTAATCCCCAAGTTTGGAAAACAATGGGAAAGGGTAATAGGAAACAACAATGGGTACTCCAAACGAGTATCATGGGAAGGAGTTGTTGGCAAAAGAAGAACAGGAAAAAGGAGCTGGAACTAGAATTTGTCCTTGGTGTAGAAGGTGGTGTTTATTTGTAAGAACTGCAGGCTAACTGGCAGTTTTCTGTAGCCATAAAGCCTTGCAAATAAAGAGGATCGCCAGGCTCGGGCAAGTGCTCAGGTCTGGACAAACCACTGATCTAGCAAAGCTCTGGCCTTCACAAGCAGTGCTCAATTAATTTGGGTACTAAGAAAGCACCCCCTTAAAGGAAGGAAGAGGGCAAGACCGGAGGGGAACTGGTGTTGCGGCTTAAAAAGGGTCTGCCAAGGGCTGCAACCCCTTTGGGCTGTGACCGCCGACCACTATGGCCCTGACCGGACCTCTTCTAGTTCTACTTGGGGTGAGTTCCTTGACTCTGACTACGGCAAATAACTGTAGTCAATATTGGAACAAGTCCAGCTGGGGTTTACCCCAGAAAAATGGGAAAACTGAGGACCTTTTCTAATTGTACAGCCCGTACGTGTAATCAACAATAAAACCTAGTTTTTTCCTGTTACCCATAAATTAGGGAGAGCGACTAGGAGTCCAGGTGTATAACGAATGGCCTCCTGAGAGATAAACTTGGAATGGAATCAATCTAGGAGGATTTTGGGGAGATTTTATGGGTGGTGATTGGCTTACTAAAATCGGGATAGTTGTATTGGGGATATGTGGGGAATTGTTACTAGATTAATCTACTCGGTTATACAAGGAATGCAGATATCTGCAGTACTCAATTGGAAACGAAAACACGAATCAATACTATAAAGAAAAAGATGGGGGATTGTGAAATATGTTCATCTGATTCGTGTGATGAAGTGTAACCTTCTGGACTTTTATGGATTTCTCCTGCACCATAAAAAGGGGTATTTTACAGGAGAAAGTTAAACTACTTGGCTGGTATATCAGCTCAAACCAGTTTGACCACTGACCGCATAGTATTGTGTAAAGAAAGTGCATGCATACGGTTTGGGGTCATCCTGGGGGCACGCCGAGGGAGATTCGAGAAGACTCTAGCAGAAGAAGAGGGCATGCGCTGAAGAAGACACGCCTGTTCATTAACATGTATTAGCAGACACGCCTATTCATGAATATGTATTAGCGAACAGGATCACGCTGAGGAAGATTCGAGAAGATCCTAGAAGGAGAAGAGGGCATGTGCCAAAGAAGACACGCCTGTTCATGAATATGTATTAACGGACAGGATATAAACCAGGAACAGGAACTGTACTGCGTGCGTCTTGCTGGAGCGGAGACTCCCGGCGCACCCAGCGCTGTTTGCTTGCCTCTATTCGCTTAATAAATTGTACATTTGAATTGGAATCCTGTTTGGGACTAAATCATTTATAACACAGATAATTAATCAGACTGAAATTAGCGGTATCATTAGAGGAACATGGAAAGCTTTTAGGGCAAAGCACTCTATAACTACAAATCCCTTGGTGAGATATAATAAAGGTTATCATAGCTTTGTACGGGCGCTTTTCCCATCACGAGGAGTAGTACAGCTATGTGAAATATGTTCATCTGATTCGTGTGATGAAGTGTAACCTTCTGTCCTACGTATCCTTGTATGACCGCAAGCCTAAGTCTAGCAGAGTGGTTAATGTATATAATGTAATACATTGTAAACTTCAATTGGAATCCTGTTTGGGACTCAGACGTTTATCTCAGCTAGAAAAAGCAATAGTTAGCTTGTCGGCAGAAATGGAAATTATCGCCAATTATCGTATACATACGGAGGGGTTAACAGATGGAATTTTGGCCTGTGAGAAAACTGCAGTTAGAATATCAGAAAATGGATGGCTGGGTAAGAAACAGATACTATGCTGGGTGAGAGAAAACAGCCCAAGAGATAAGAAAGTTGATCAAGGTTAGGGGAGGATGGGGAAGACATGCAGTAACGGAGGAATATAAAGCACAATTCACAATTTTGTTTGCCTTATAACATTCTGCTATTGGCTTGAGCATGGTTGATATGTGACTGCTGGATTATGGTAATATGCCGCGTGAACAAAGCCTACGAACCAACAGACAGGGTGGCTGGGGCACGTGCAGCACGTCTGGCCAGCGGGCGCGTATGCCATAGGCTCTCTGTGTTGAAAGGTGGCAACCAAGGCGTGTTCTGACACTCGCTGGCCACGTGTGTCGAAACTCGTTCCTCTGCAAATGTATAAATACCGGGATTTCCCAAAGGGCAGTGGGCCGGTGTACGGCAAGGCCACCGTTGCCTCCGTGGGGACGCCCATGTAAAGCTGGCACCTACCGACTGCTGGGCTGAGTTCGTGGTGCAGGACGATAGAAGAATGTACAGATGGTCCACCTTCCTCACAGTCCTCGGGTTGCGAATGAACCATCAGGTTTTGTTTATAGATAAACAAAAAGGGGTTGATATTGGGATCACCCTGCATGGCTCGACCTTAAGGAGAAGGAGCTGTGGCATTGAGAAGCTGGTAAACAGCCGGACACCTGCAGGGCTCAACCTTGAAGAGAAGGAGCTGTGGTAAACAACTAAGAAGAAGCAAAGGAGCGCGTGGACATACAGAGGCGACCAATCCTGCCTCTGTGAGAGTCGCGTGGACTTAAAGCAATAGCCAACCGGGTAGCACTTTTAGGTGCGTGAACGCGCTGTATTTGTATAAAAAGCACGCTACGCTAACAATAAAGGTCTTTGGCCTGAAGCCCTGCCACAGTCCGTGCCTTATTACTCCACACTCCTGAGCAATTTTTTCTCCAGGCTTAACAGTCCCAGACCTCTCAGCCTTCCGTCCTATGGAAGATGCTGCGGTCCCTTAAATCAGCTTTGTGGCCCTTTGATAGCCTTGCTTTAGCAGGTCAACAACTTTCTTGCACTGGGGAGCCCAGCACTGGACACAGCACTCCAGATGTGGCCCACCGGTGCTCAGTGGAGGAGAAGGTTAACTTCCCTCCATCTGCCGGCAATGCTTTTCCTAATGCAGCCCAGGAGGCTGCTGGCCTTTGCTGCGAGGCTGCCTGGCTGGCTCATGCTCAGCTGCTTGCCCTCCAGGACCCTAAGGTACTTCTCTGCAGAGCTGCTATCTAGCCAGTCAGTCCCCAGCATGATGTCCACAGTGTGGCTGGATGACAGGCTGTCCTCCCCCGGGGACTTTCTCAGCAGCAGCTTGTCCTTCTTGGAGATCGGCTTCACCTCTGTCACAGGCCCCACTCATTGCTGCAAGTGTCACCTGGGACAACAAACCCCTCTCCTGCCAGGGCTGCACAGCCCAAGGCCGTTTTCTGTCTGGTCTTGGGGACTGCAGCTTTTGCTCTCGTTGTGAGAACCTCCTTCATCATTATGTTGCCTCCTGCCATCCACTCCAGCACACATCGGCTGTGAAGCCTTTCCACACAAAGAGGGCCAATCTTTTGGTATCAGGTGTCCATGTGACAAATCTGCCCTTGGCCCTGGTGCCACATCTGAGGTGCTACAGGCCTAATGTGCACCAAAGCCCACAGCCTGGAGCACAGACAGCAGGAGGACAACATGCCATCGCAAAGCTGTGACGTTAGGGGAGCAAGAGTCAAGATGGAAAAGGACAGCTCCCACAGCTTTTGTGACTGACGGAGATACAACATCTTTAGGCGAGACTAACAGGGAAGGCGAGAAGTGGAGGATGCCCTGCTTGCTACCAGAGCAGGTCAGATGTGTGGATGTTCTCTATGGGACATGCAACAGGATGTTGCGTGTGGGTCAGCTTCTAACTGTGCCACCCAGTCTGAGGCTCACCTGGACCTTGTACTCCCAAAAGAGGAAAAGTTGGTCAGGGATGGGAAGACCAGTTTCAGCCTTGGTTGTAGTCAGCATGAAACTGTGGTCTCCCAGATCTGCACAGAAGCGGGGAAGGAGAGTAGCCGAGCACAGACCCTGCACATGCGGGAATGAGAACTTGGCCTACTGAGGGCACTGGCAGGTGGGATCCCATGGGGGCAGTGTCAGGGCCCTGAGAGCATCCACAGGCCTTCAGGACCCTAATCAGCCTCACCTGGGGCCTCCATCCACACCTCTGTCCATGGGCCCAGGAGACCATTGAAGACCAGGCCTGAGTTTCAGCCCCAGCTTGATCGATGCTCTAGGTGTACTGGTCTCCAGACATAGCCTTGCCTGTCCATCGACCTTGTTCACTTGTACGTGAAGAGTCACTTCCCAGCTTGATTCTTTATGGGGTGTACAATGGATGACACTGTGGCCCTCCAAGTGCCAGAGCCCAGGTGAGTCACAGAGGCCTAGGGCCTTTCTCCTTCCTTTCTTCCCATCACTTGATCAGCTTTTGGGAGGAGAGGAAGGAAAAGCAGATGAGGTTTCTGGGTGCCAATGACTGAAAGGATGGAGCAGAGCCATCACATGTGAAATGATCTAAAGCCTAGGCTAGTTCAAAACTGTTATCTTCTGTTCCTATATCTGAGGCCTTCTATCTTCAGGAAGAACCTGGAAGCTCCGAGATCCCTCCATCTTGCCCTCTTTTAGCAATTCAGTTGACCGTACCCAAGTCAGAGGCTTTCCTTCAGTTCTGTTTACAGTGTAAAGCACCCCATGGTCTGGAGATATGGCAGGATAGTTGCATAAGGATCCCACTCCTTTGGACAAGAAGATGGATGTTCCCGGGAGGATGGATGTTCTCAGGGGGCATGACGTACCAATAGCTGTGTTCAGGGAGCTGGTCAAAGGCCTTGTCTCCATTTCTGTAACGGCGGCACAGATGCCTGGTTCATGTGTAAACTCTTTCTCCGGATTCTGGCATTTAGCGAGCAAGCTGGTCTGACCTCAGAGCTGGCCCTGCTTGGAGCCAGTGCAACTCTAGAGACCTCCTGACCCTCCTTCCACCCTGAATTGTCCTGTGATGTAGAGACCCTCTCCTCCAGCTTAGTCTCTTCTCATATGACATGTGGCAAGGCACAGGCCTGTTGGGAAAGAGACTGCTGCGAGGGGGTCTCTAGTCCAGCCTCCAGGCTGGCCGTGACTTTGCGGCGCTGAAACTTGAAGAGCTCCAAAGGTGGAGATCATGGCAACGCTCCTCCTAGTCCATTTTATTTTTCCTGAGGTTCAGCCTAAAGCTCCCAAGAGGCAGCTTGTGGCTGTTCCTTCTGTCGTATCAATGGTGACTGCAGAGAACAGGTTGGCTCCGTTATCCCTCCAGGCAGGTGCAGGCTCTTGCTAGGTAAACCCGTGCCTCCACTTCAGCAGGCTACAGACACCCAGCTCCCTCAGACTCTCCCCACAGCTCATCCTTTAGGCCCTTCACTTCAAGTTGGCAGACCTCCTCCAGACACTCCACTCTCCTTTCGAAATGTGAGAACCACTGACTCATATGGCATTGTCACAGTTCCCTTAGTCAGTCAGGTCCCTGTCCATGCTGCTGCATGGAGTTGTTTCTGAGCTTTTCCTTCAAAACCTTGAGGTTTCTGCTGGCCAAATCCCAGGTGTGCCAAGGTCCCTCTGGACTGAACCTCCAACAGTCCAGCTTTTAAAGTATGCGTGCCAACGGCCATCCTGAGTCGTGGTGCCTCTAACAAGATCAGAACTTAAGTAGCTGCAGGACACTACAGAGAAGAAAAGAGTACTAGCGTTAAGTTGAGTTGCAATGCGAGGTAGAAAGCACCACAGTAACCACCGCAGAGACACCAAAGGAAGGTTCAAAGTGAGCAAATGCAGGGCCACTGGATAAACAGTGAAAAGTCCTTGGCTTTTTGCATGGGTGGGGATAAGGATGGTTAAAGAGCAGGACTTGAGAGGTGGGAAAAGAATGAAAAGGGAATGAATGGTGAAGCAAAGGAAATAACCAGGGCTGTTTGGGGATACCTGTGAAGCAGTCCTGCATCTGAGCAACACTGCCTGGAGGAGGAGAAGACAACTTCAGCTGATCTGACTATGCCAGCATCTGACTTACTTCCATGGTCACGGGGAACCTGACAGCTTTCCCTACTGTCATCAAGGGCACACCTAGAGAGGAAGGAACCACAGCATCATTTAGTTTTCCACTCTCCTGAATGGGACCTCAGTAGGTCTCCAGTCCAACCTCATGCTCACAGCAGAATCGGCTACGGAGTCAGACCACTTTGCTCAAGGCTTTGCCACATGGGGGCTGGAAAATGTCCAAGGACAAAGACAGGAAAACATCTCTGGGAAACCTGCTTCAATGTTTGGATGCCCTTATGGAGAAAAAGATTGTCCCTATCTCCAGCCTCAACATTCCTTATTTCAACATTTGACTATCGTCTATTATCGTCCTGCCAAGCACCACGGTGACAAGACTGGCTCCATCTTCCTGAAAACCTCCCTGCAGGGACTGGCTGGCTGCTATGAGGTTCCCCAGACCTTCCCTTTCCCAGGCCGAAGGCAGCCCTTTCCCTCAGTTTCTGCTCCCCAGGCAAGTGCTGCAGCCCCTGCGCATCTTGGCAGCCTCCCACTGAAGTCACTCCCAGTTGTCAACGTCTTCCTTGATGTGGTGGATTGACTCTGGCCAATAGCCCGGCAGCCACGCAGCCGCTCACTCTTTCCCCCCCTTCCCCACTGGGACAGGAGAGAGAACAGGAAGAAATAAAGCACGGAAAGTTGTGGGTCAAGATAAAGACAGCTTAGCAGGTGAAAGAAAGAGATTTTTTAAAAATCAACAAGCAATAATAATAACAAGCAACGCAAAGGCAACCACTCACCACTTCCCACAAGCAAAAATGATGCCCAGCCAGTCTCCACACAGAAGACTTTTGAATGAAAAAACATTAATGGAGAAGCCGCTGCCTGAGCATTCACACACCAATCAAGGAGTTGCACACACACCACCCGAGACTTTAACTGCTGGGTCTGGAGTCCCTTTGCAGCAGGAGACTCCAGTGAGCCGACGTGTGCGCCTTTCGACTCTACACACACACACACACACACACACACACAGAGTCTCTCTTGGGTGCTTTCTCTTCCCTCAGGCTCAACCCTAGGTTTCCTGAAGCAGAATCTCTGACATGACGTATACCAGTTGAATTTATTAAGCGGTACAGTGGTGAAGAACAGCTTGAGCTGAGTGCCTCTGGAGACGGACCCCGAACCAGAGACTCTCTGGACAATTATACCCTTACAGTCTAAGCTCCCCTCCCCTTGTGAGACGGTTTAGTCCAGTTGGAGTATTTGGGTCTGGGGTCTCCTTTTTCCTCATTGGATCCTTTCACTGTCTCCAAGCAGGCCGTTCTTTTTCTTTTCTCGATGAGGCAACCTCTGCTGATGGATGTGGCTATCTTATCTTTCTAATTTACACCAGTTTCAGGGCCTTCCCTCACGCGACTAAGTAAGAGTTCAGTAGAACTTCATCAGTAGCTAGGTGAAAGTTCACCGCTCATGAAGGTCTAAGGCCTTTTACTAATGCTATGCAATGGATTGCATGTGAACTAGGAAGTGATTCCTGTAACAAAAAAATTCTAGTTCCTTCTTCCTCTGTCCCAGCTTTTATTGCTCAGCACAACGTCGTACGTTAGAGAATATCCCTTTGGTCAGTTGGGGTCAGCTGTTCTTGCCCATCTGCAGCCCACTCACTGGGAGGGAGCAGAGGCGGCCTTGACACTGTGCAAACACTGCTCAGCAATAGCCAGAACACTGGTGTGTTATCAACACTGTTTAAGGCACAAATGCAAAACATAGCACCACACAGGCTGCTATGAAGGAAGGTAACCCCATCCCAGCCAGATCAGTACACCTGAACTGGGGCCCTAAAACTGGATATAATTGGTTACAGGTGGTCTAACAAGCAATGAGCATGGGGAGACAACCACTTCCCTCACTCTTTTGGCGAGGCTCCTCTTTATACACTTCAGGACACTGCTGGCTGCCTTTGCTGCCAGGCCACACTGGATCAAGTGGTTAATGTCTTTTGTAGTTAATAATTCTAATCTTTCATATATTTTCACCTGTGCTGATACAATGACCATTTCTGAAGTAATGTTTTCAGCAGACTGTCTAGACAAAGGCCCTTTCCATTGTTCTCCTTCCCTTACTCTTTGTTCATTCAGATACTTCCCACCCACACTGCTGCTTTGAGCTTCAGGGACTAAAAGCCTGCCTGTCTTTCAGTAGTATAACGGTATCTTTAGCCAACTCTTTTAATTGTATCTACCTTTATCTATCTATCTATCTAAAACATTTCTCGTAAGATCATCCCTTGTAGAAAGGCGACCTCATTAGAGGCAGCTTGTACTTAGTATATGGTTGAGGAGTGTTTTATTGCTTAAGACACTTGATCGTGCTTTACTTTGCTTTGCTTGCAAATGGGAAACATCCTTCTGTGCCTGTGTGCAGCCAGTCCTCTAAGGAAAGTGGGTGGGAGATGGTGC
The DNA here is from genome assembly GCF_964289735.1 of Phaethon aethereus. NCBI lineage: Eukaryota > Metazoa > Chordata > Aves > Phaethontiformes > Phaethontidae > Phaethon > Phaethon aethereus. Next base: position 313,352 of record NW_028114265.1, on the reverse strand, counting down.
AATGGAGCTCTAACATTCAGCTCCCAGAGTTCAGAGAAGTCTGATGAAGGGAAAGTGATGTAAATCCCAGGTGGCCAACGACAGGTGGGGAGTCTGGGGAGGTGAGGAGCAAGGTTGTCCACCCAGTGTCAGATCTCAAGGGACTGCTTTTCCTACCTGTCCAGACCTCCTCAGGAGACGCTCCTGACACTCAGGATCCATATCAGTTGGATAATGCTTCTATCACTTCTTTAAACTGAAATTAACAAAATACCGCCTTTAAAATTAAAAATAACTTTATTAGGTGCACTTTGAAATCTTCCTTCTTAACCACGCTATGAAACAACTCAGATTAGCTATACGAGTCTTGCAGACGTGGAGAACGTTACAGGAAGAGGCATGACTTGTTAGGGCTTTCTGTGTTTTAAGGAGCCCCATGGTGTATTTGGGGCTCAGTCCGTGAACCTCAGATACTGGGAGAAGACTGAACAAACCTCTCAAGAAGTCAAAGCCAGAAGCAAACCCCAAAATACCTTGAAGCATTAATGGGACTTAATGAGACCCATTACTGCCAAAGGCTCCTCATTGACTCATTAGAGCAGATACTTGGAGACGGTGACTGCAGGTAGGCAAGGGCACTGCACAGGTGGCTGTAATGCTGAGAAAACCCTTGGTTCGTTTTATGAAGCAGGCAAGGCCAAACCCTGAGCCCAGGTCCTGGGAAGGCAGTTTCTGAGAAGAGAAGAATAAAGTTTTGTCTCACTGGCCCTGGTGGTAGAGACAGCTGCTATAGTCAAGACGACAAAGACCTCAGTCCTTTTGGACCTCTCGGTCTTGCTAGAACCCTTGGCCATCTCTATGCAGGCTGCCCTACACTGTCCCATGCCTCACCTCTTTCCCTTCAGCTTGCTGACAGCCATCTTGCTTTCCCACCTAGCTCTCACCCTGGCATTTCTATGCCTTCACTGATGGCTCTCCACCCTCACCAGCTGCTCCTTGAAACACAAAGCCATGGGATAATCCAGACTCCCTCTGGGTGATCTCTTGCAGCACAAGACTACCCTCTCAGTGAGGATTATTTTTTCTCACATCCAGACAGAACCTTCCCAGCTGTAATTTGTGGAGGTTTCTTGCTCTTCCCGCTACTAAGAAAAGCTCCATTGTCCCTGAAACTGTGAGGAATGAGCGATTCGTGTAAAGAAAATCTAGTGAATATAAGCTTGAAGCAAATGTCATTTATATTGAAATAAAGGAATATATGTAGGGCATGACCATAAACAGGGGAGTGGTAGTCTTTATGTAACTTCCTGATAAGTATAGTTTGGGTAACTCCCTTGATATGTGAAGCTTATGTAGCCACCTGATATGTAAGTTAGTTCCTGATATACTAGTGCAAACCAGTGTTGTAAATAACCGCAGAAATGTCAAGAAAATGTATAGCCAAATAAGGTAGCATAATATAAGTAGAATAACGGAGCACCTGCACAGGTGAGGTCATGTAGAGTGCACTGACGAAGAGGAGCATCTTCCTCCCAACGACCACCGGACGACCACCTAGAAAAAGATGAAGCATGCGCAGACCGGGGAAGTGGTGATGTACTTAAAGAAAGAGTCATCTTCCAAGAAAAAGGCGGAGAAAGGCAAGAAACGAAGCCTAGAGAAGTATAAAGGAAGGAATTGTAAGAAGTGAAGGTGTGCGTCTTGGTGGAGCGGAGACTCCCGACGCACCCAGCGCTGTTTGCTTGCCTCTATTTGTTTAATAAATTGCAAACTTAAATTGGAATCCTGTTTGGGACTAAATCATTTATCACAACTGGGGACTCGTCCGGGATGGTCTTGGTTCCTGAATACTGACTTGATCTAGGAGCGGCGCCCCACCATTTGGTGGCTCCTGATCGGGTCGGGTCGGGACTAACACCATCCTGAACCCAAATAGGGGCAAGCAAAGAATTTGATTTTTTATGAGCTCCCTTGCCGGCTGCAGCAGTTTATTTTGCCCGTAATTCTGCGCGCGAAGATCCGAACGAAGACGACGGAGTCGTAAGTATTTAAGGTGTATACCGTTCGGTTGGGTGGGATTCGGTTGCCTGTGTGTGTAAGAGTGTGACTGAGACGGAACCTCGTTCCGAAGCGATTGTGGAGGTCTTCTAACCGCGGTTCCAATCTCCCGCGAGGGACTTGGCCGGTGAAGGACCGAAGCGATTTTTATAGGATCCATAGGTGAGTGAGAAGTTTGAAACCCCCTGCAAGACACTCTGCTTGGTAACCAAGGGCTGTAGGAATTGCCACAGTAAAAATTCCTAGATGGGTCAGACGAAATCGAGAATCCAGGACCAGAAGAAAGGGAGCGAATTACTAAAAATACCTCCGGAGATTCCATTAGGAATAATGTTAAAACATTGGAATAATAAGGGCCCTGGAAAAGGGAAGACAAAAGAGAAATTAGTTAAATATTGTATGGTAAAATGGCCAAAGAACCCCTTGAGACCCCACGTTTTTTTTGGCCTTTATTTGGGTCATTTGAGGATTGGGTTTGTCAGGCGCTAAACCTGTATGTAAATTCTAAGGAACCGTTTTGCCAAGAGGAGAGCGAGTATGCTAGTTTATGGATAAAGGCCTGTGTGGGCATTTTTCATCTTAAAACAGGAGTAGGGAAAAATAAGACCGTAGGGGAGCAACACATGGAAAAGGAAAAGAAGGATTGGGACCCCCTAGATCACTTACCTCCCCCGTATAATCCAGCTACCCGTCAAATACCGTCACCAAATCTGACGACTTCCCCTACGGCCCCAGGGTCGAATTCAACTCTAAGGGGAGGATCCCAAACTGAGCACCCAGAGCGTCTTTGTATCCTTTACGGGAAGTACCTCTGGGTGGAGATAGAGGATTGGCAAGAGAGAGGGTTGGAAGAATTACTAAGAGAAGCTCAAAAGGTTTATGTCAGGAGGGACGAAGAAAAACAAGAAGCAGAGGCAAGAATTTTTGTAGCAGCAGTGAGGGAAAGTCAGAGGAGTAAGACTCAGCTGGGAGAGAAAAAAAGATAAGAGACCAGAACAGCCACCCCAGGGACAATCTCATCAAGACAGACCCACAACTCCCATCTGTTACTATTGTAACAAAAAGGGACGTGTTCAGAAAACCTGCCGTAAACGGGAATGGGATGAGAAAATGTTCAAAGAGGATTAGGGGTGTTAGGGGCTGTATCTTCTGGGGACCTCAACATCAACAGAGCCCTTGATAAAACTATTAGTAGGTCCCCAAAAAGAAGAATTTTTATTTTTAGTAGATACTGGAGCTGAAAGGTCAACGATTCAGAAACTCCCAAAAGGGGTAGGAAAAGGAAAAGCCCAGATGTCAGTAACAGGTGCAAAAGGAGAACCCTTCAAAGTCCCCATCTTAGAAGAAGTAGAGATTGAGACAGAGACAAAAATTTGTTTAAATGATTTACTTTTATTACCAGAAGCAGAATATAACCTATTAGGGAGGGACTTGATTTTAAAACTAAACCTAACTATTCAGAACCAAGGAGATCGGTTATATATTAACTTATGTACCTTAACCCAACTTGATGAGGAAAAAATTGACCCCCAAGTATGGTATAAGGAAGGAGATGTTGGGAGATTAGATATGGAACCCATCAAGGTACAAATAACAGACCCTCATAAGCCAATTAGAATTAAACAATATCCTATATCTATAGAAGGCCGGAGAGGTCTAAAACCTATTGTGGATAAATTACTAAAAAATGGGACTTTGGAACCATGTATGTCACCCCACAATACCCCGATACTCCCTGTAAAGAAATCAGATGGTACATATAGGATGGTACAGGATTTGAGAGCCGTGAATCGGCGAACAATCACCAAATTCCCTGTCGTGGCAAATCCTTATACTTTATTGAGTCACCTGTCTCCTAAACATATTTGGTATAGTGTAATAGATTTGAAAGATGCCTTTTGGGCCTGTCTTTTGGATAAGGGGTTCAGAGATTATTTTACCTTTGAATGGGAAGACCCCGAAACAGGACGAAAAACAACAATTAAGGTGGACTGTGCTACCACAAGGGTTTACGGAGTCACCAAATTTGTTTGGACAGACCTTAAAGAAAATCTTACAAGGTTTTACAGTACACGAGGAGGGAAAAATTATTACAATATGTGAATGATTTACTGGTAGCAGGAGAAACTGAAGAGGAGACCCGAAAAGCCACCATTAGATTGTTAAATTTTTTAGAGAAAAAGGGATTAAAAGTGTCCTGCTCGAAATTACAATTTATAGAGCAAGAAGTAAAATATTTGGGACATTGGTTAAGCAAAGGAAAAAAAAAGAAATCAGATCCTGACCGGGTTTCTGGTATTTTAATCCTAAGACCTCCACAGACTAAAAAGGGAATGGAAAAAAAAAACAACAAACAAACAAAAAAAACCAAAAAACCCACACACACTGGTGGGATATTTATCCAAATTGTTAGATTCGGTGAGCAGGGGGTGGCCAGCATGTCTCCAAGCCCTAGTTGCTATGGCATTATTGATAGAGGAAGCTAGGAAAATTACCTTTAGTGTACCTCTAAAGGTATATACGCCACATAATGTTAGGAATGTCCTCCAACAGAGGACAGAGAAATGGTTGACAGATAGTAGACTTTTGAAATATGAAACCATCTTGATAGATTCACCTAATTTGGAATTAGGAGTCACCTCTGCCCAGAGCCCCGCTCAGTTCCGGTTTGGGGAACCCTCAGAAGCAGTAGTGCTATAACACAATTGTTTAGAAGTTATAGAATCCCAGACAAAAGTAAGGCTCAATCTTAGAGATATTGAATTAGAGGGAGGAGAAAAATTGTTTGTAGATGGATCCTCCCAAGTAATAGAAAGGAAGAGAAAATCAGGATATGCAAAAATTGACAAGGACTTAGAACTTGTGGAATCAGGACCTCTGAGTCCATCATGGTCAGCTCAGGCTTGTGAGCTTTATGCCTTATGTAGGGCCCTGGAATTATTAAAAGAAAGAAGAGGGACCATATTCACAGATTCCAAATATGCATATGGAGTAGTCCATACTTTTGGAAAAATTTGGGAGGAAAGAGGCTTGATTAACACTCAAGGAAAGAACTTAATACATCAGGAGTTGATAGTAAAATTTTAAAAGTGTTAAGAGAACCAAAGGAAATAGCCGTGGTGCATGTGAGGGGACACCAAAAGGGATTAGATTATCGAATTAGAGGAAATAATTTAGCAGATAAGGAGGCTCAGGAAGCAGCCTTGAGGATTGAAACTGTTAAAATTAATCATACACAAACAAGGGAGGACACTAGTGGAAGAGGATAAGAGGAAAAGGAGAAAAAGTTTACGCTGGAGGAACAAGCAAAATTAGAGAAAATAGGAGCTAGAGTGGAACAAGGGAAATGGACATTACCTGATGAGCGAGAGATGTTGCCAAAAGCTTACGCTAGGCAGGTATTAGAACGCTTACACGCGCAAACACATTGGGGTACAAAAGTGTTAAGTGATCATTTCCTTAAACAGTTTGGCTGTATTGGAATTTTTTGAAATAGCAAGGCAAATTACACAAGGGTGTTTAACTTGTCAAAGGGCAAATAAGGCCGTGTTTCAACAAGTGGCCATGGGAGGAAGAAAACTAGCTTATAGACCGTTTGAAAGGATTCAAGTCGACTTTACCAAATTACCAAGAATAGGAAGATTGAAATATTTGTTAGTTATAGTAGACCATTTAACACGATGGGTCGAAGCCTATCCTGTAGCAAGAGCGACAGCTCAGACGGTGATAAAATTTTACTAGAACACCTAATCCCCAGGTATGGGATAATACAATATATTGATTCTGATCAAGGCACTCGCTTTACTTCTAAAATTATAAAATCCTTGTGCCAATCATTAGGTATTAAATGGGAATATCATACCCCATGGCATCCTCAAAGTTTGGGAGTAATAGAAAGAATAAACCAAACAATAAAGCAAGAGCTAGCGAAGCTAATGGTTGAAACACAGATGCCATGGACTAAATGTTTACCGCTAGCCCTTCTTAACATAAGGATCAAACCGCACAGTGAGACTGGATTATCGCCATATTAGGTTTTATACGGCATGCCCTATCTCCGAGGGAAACAATGTAGTGGAAGATTATAATATTCGGAAATATGTTATCATTTTAGGAGAAAGGTTGAAAGAACTAAGAGATATAGGAATAATGGCACAAACCCTACCTTTGGGGTTTGCAATCCATCAATTCAAACCAGGGGATAAGGTACTGATCAAAACTTGGAAGAAAGAAACTTTAGTTCCTTCATGGGAAGGACCCTTTGTTGTATTGTTAACTACAGATACTGCCATCCGGACTGCGGAAAAGGGGTGGACGCACGCGACTCGAGTAAAAGGACCCATGAAAGACTGGAAAGTTATTTTACAACCTGGAACCACAAAAATAACATTAAAAAGGGAATGAACGTATGAGAAATGATCACGAATTAAAGACTATAGCATTAAGCAATTATCGGGCAGGACTAAGTTTATGTCCACTCTGTAAACCATGTTGTATGATTATTGAGGGTTAGGTGTAACCTGTGTAACAAATATATCATTTCCCACAGAGGCTAACAGGGACGTTTTCAAATTCAAAGCTGAAGTTTCCTCTGCATTCAGTGTGGACAGACTACTCCTATAGGAGATTTCTGGTGGGTAAGATTTATTACTGTCATCGAAATAAAGAAGTCCGCTTGAGAAGGGGGAGAGGGCAAGACCGGGTGGGGATTCTCAGTCGCGACCAAGTAAGGCCAGTCAAGGACGAGCACCCCTTGTAGCTGATGCCTCCGACCATGAGATCCCTTACCGGACCTCTCCTGATTTTACTCGGACTCACCAACCTGGTGACAGGTAATCAAAATTGCACCGAGTGCATAAGAACCGCCCAGCACGGACGAGTAAGTAATAAAACATTAATGTACCACACCTATTACGAGTGCAAAGGGAAACAGAACGGGAGTTGTATATACAATGGAACACAATATAAGAAATGCTCGGTGGAAAATGATACTGTTTGTTACGATCCAAAGGAACTTCTTTATCAATAGTGGGTAGAAATGAAAACAAATTCGGAAGTAGGAAGATTAATTGGAATAAGTAAGGATATGGCCAATTTGAGCACATCAGTATCGGTAATTTTTGATGCATGCGATATTATAGAGGATGATCTGGATATTAATTGTGGGAGTGTAGAGTGGAGATGATACTATAGTAATCAACCAAAATATATTTGCCCAGGTGGAGGTGGACGTCAATGTCAGATAAATCCTGATTATGTACCTAGTCAAACGGTGAGATATCAGTCAGCACACCTATGTGGAAGAAGGGGATGGTCTTGTGTATGTTAGGATACTGCAAGCTGGGGATATGACAGCCAATGTGGGGATTTACAAGCTTCAATCACAAGGGTACAAACAGACCATAATTGTACAACCTGTACCTGTAATTTAGTAAATTTAACCCTTATAAATTTAGAAATTTGGAAACAGAAAAAAATAACCAAAATTGGACTTAAGATATATGGACCTGGAGAAGACCCAGGTGTAGTTATTAATATTGAAATGAAAGAAAAGAGAATCGGTGCAGCATAGACTGTTATTTAAGTCATTTTGTCATGAAATGGAAACAGGAACGAAATATGAAATTCCCACAGTGGCTAAAAATCTATTTGTAAATCTTGCTGAGAACATTGCTCAGTCACTAAATGTAACTAATTGTTATGTATGTGGTGGAACTAATCAGGAGAGAATTGGCCCTGGGAGGCCCAAGAGAGCAACATACCAGACCCTAATGTTTAGAACATATCAACTCAGGTCAGGAAACAACAATGGATATTACAAACCAGCATAATAAGAAGAAGCTGTTGGCAAAATGACGCTGGGAGTAAACCAGTCGGATATTTAGTATGTGAAGGGGGATATAACTGGAATAGTACTTACCAAAAGTAGGATAAATGGGGCACTGCCCAAGAAATAAGTAAAAATCATGCGAATTGGACCAACGGAACCACTATTGATAAAGGGTGGTCAAGTCCAGAAGGGCAATATTGGATCTGTGGAAAATTTGCATATACCCGATTACCAAAAAATTGGACCGGAGCGTGCGTGTTAGGAACTATACGGCCAAGCTTTCTCTTATTACCTATAAACCGAGGAGAACGCCTAGGGGTACTGGTATATACAGACGCATTAGAAACTCACAACCGAAGGGGAAAAAGAGAGCTACAAATAGGAAAATGGAAAGATAATGAGTGGCCACCTGAAAGAATAATAGCATATTATGACCCAGCGACATGGGCAGAAGATGGGTCCTGGGGATATAGGACCCCATTTATATGTTGAATAGAATAATCAGGTTGCAAGCTGTAGTAGAAATAATTGTAAATAAAACGGGTAATGCTCTAGGATTGGTGGCTAAACAAAATACTAAAATGCGTACAGCCCTATATCAAAATAGACTCGCACTAGACTATTTACTAGCACAGGAAGGAGGAGTCTGTGGAAAATTTAATCTCACAAATTGTTGTTTAGAGATAAATGATGAAGGAAAAGCCATCAATGAATTAGTAAGAGAAATGAAAAAAGTAGCCCATGTGCCAGTCCAAACGTGGAATGGAATAAATGTCCAAGGACTATGGACAACGTGGGAAAATTTATTCTCAGGAAACTGGGTAACAAAAATCATTATCGTTTTGTTAGGATTGTTTGGAGGTATGTTAATAATACCATGTCTAATTCCTTGTCTTTCACAAGCTGTAGCTTCTGCCATTAATGGAATGAAATTTACAGCCACTCCAATAGAACCAACACAGAGTGAGAGAAAACATGTTTTAATGTTGGTAAAACATATAGAGGAACCCGAGTTAATACCCATCAAACAAACTTTAAATAAATTTTACACAAATCACAGTGGTGAAAAAGAAAACGGGGGATTGTGAGGAATGAGCGATTCGTGTAAAGAAAATCTAGTGAATATAAGCTTGAAGCAAATGTCATTTATATTGAAATAAAGGAATATATGTAGGGCATGACCATAAACAGGGGAGTGGTAGTCTTTATGTAACTTCCTGATAAGTATAGTTTGGGTAACTCCCTTGATATGTGTAGCTTATGTAGCCTCCTGATATGTAAGTTAGTTCCTGATATACTAGTGCAAACCAGTGTTGTAAATAACCGCAGAAATGTCAAGAAAATGTATAACCAAATAAGGTAGCATAATATAAGTAGAATAACGGAGCGCCTGCACAAACAGAGAGGTCATGTAGAGTGCACTGACGAAGAGGAGCATCTTCCTCCAAACGACCACCGGACGACCACCTAGAAAAAGATGAAGCATGCGCAGACCGGGGAAGTGGTGACGTACTTAAAGAAAGAGTCATCTTCCAAGAAAAAGGCGGAGAAAGGCAAGAAACGAAGCCTAGAGAAGTATAAAGGAAGGAACTGTAAGAAGTGAAGGTGTGCATCTTGGTGGAGCGGAGACTCCCGGCGCACCCAGCGCTGTTTGCTTGCCTCTATTTGTTTAATAAATTGCAAACTTAAATTGGAATCCTGTTTGGGACTAAATCATTTATCACAAAACCATTCTTCAAGCAGCTGCAGGCTGCAGCTACTGCAGTGCCCTGACCCTCCACTTCCCCAGGCTAAACAAGCCGTTGTTAAAAATAAATATATTAAGGTCTGCGCCCGCGATCCTGCAGACACCGCCCCCCCCCGCGACACACGCGCGCTCAGACTCATTCAGCCACCCCCCTCCGCGCGCGTGCGCTCCCCCTCCCTGCGCTGCAGCTCCGGACCCGCAGGCCGGTGGGTGCGGCCCCCCCCGGCCGGAGACTCTCCGGCGCCCCGGAGCAGCGGGGGGCAAGGGGGGCTGCAGCCGCGCGTGCCCCGCTGCCCGGCAACCGGCCCCCCCGGCGGCGGGGGAGGGAGCCTGGCGCAGAGGCTGGCTGGGGGAGGGGGGATGGCGGCGCTTTTCGGAGGTTTCTGTTTGGGTCGGTTGGGTTCGGGGTTTTTTTCTCTTTTCGTTTTTCACCTCCCCCGCCGTTCGCGTTCGTTGGTTTTCACCGCGCGGCGGCGGCGGCCCGCGCGCAGCGGGGCTGTTGTGCCAAACGCGGGTTCCGTCACCCGGTGCGCAGAGCGCCGGGAAACACACGGAGTCGAGACGGCGGCTTTTCTTCCGCCCCTGCGCCGAGCTGGGTGCCGGTGGTAGGCCCACAAAGCTGGCGCGCCTCGGTTAACGCAGGGAAAATATTTCTACGCTCCGAGCAACAAGTCACCGTTATTTTCTTGAGAGCTGGCGCAGGCGCCCTTGCGCCTGTTGGTTCCCGCAAGCCTCGTCTCCACGGCGACAGCGTCCTCCTTTTTTACTGCGCGTGCCCCGTGAGGAAGGGGCTTCTGTGGGTAGGGGTCTTCCCCTACCGGAGGGCAGGCTTGTGCTATGCCGAGTCGATGTTAATTAGATGTTACTTAGGATAGTTCACTCAAAGGTCGGCAGTTGCGTTCCCTTTGCGGTTGCCTTGTTCCTTCCCTCAGGCTTGCGCCTCGTTGACTCCTGACAGAGCCTAAACAATACCCCCGCTTTGTGCCTCGCATACCTTCAGCAGGGTGACTGACCGACGGACTGGCCGACCGACGGACTGAGGACGAAAGGCGGGAGGGGGGCACGGGTGCGGCAGGGACGCCGCGGGGTCCTAAAGTCTCCCGCCTTCCTTCCTTCCCCGGGCCGGCAAAACTGCTGGCGGAAGGGGGAGGGGGGGTGTCTCCGTGTGTGCGTGTGGCCGCGGGCGAGGGGTTCGTGCCGGGGCCGGTTTGGGAGCGTGTGTGGCGGGTGTGCACGCAGTAAGAAACGAAAAAGTCTGGTAACGCTGTGGACAACGCCGCCTTCTCTGCTACAGCCTGCGCTGTGGCCCGCCTCGGTGTCCGCCTGCGGGCGATGTGCTCGGCTCGGCTCCCGGTTGAAGCCGTCCCTGGGAAAGCAGCAGCCCCGTGCCTCGGCCTGGGCAGAGACCTGCGTCCCCGAGGCCGGGCTCCGGCTGCCGGAGAGGTGGGCCGCGCCTCTCGCTAGCGGCCGTCGGCGTGTCCGTCGCCAGCGGGATGCGTTCCAGTGGTGAGCAGCGCCCAGAGGACAGGCCCAGCAGCCTCAGGCAAAGCGGGGTCGCTGCTTTGCTGATGGTGGTGTCCGAAAAGGCGGTTTCGTTTCCCGGCGTGCGATAGGCCAGTCTCACACACCGAGACGAGATACCGGTTTATTCCAGACCTGCGCAGAGCTGGGTGCTGGGTGGTAGGCCCACAAAGCTGGCACCCCGCGGTTAACACCCGGAAAATATTTGTAGGTTTCTAGCAACACTTACCAGTATTCTTAAACATACCTCAGCTGCCACCACGTTTACACATAAGCAGATTAACTTCTGGCGGCCTTGTAGCAATGGGGCTCGCTGCGGTGGGGTGGGGAGGGCGGGCGGCTGGGGCTGGGCACCGCCGCCTCTGCCTGGTCCCCGGTCCCCGGTCCCCGGTGGTGAGAGAGAAGAGTAAGAAAAGGTAAGGGGGAGGGAGGCTAGATAAATAAATAGCTAAAAAAATGACAATCAAAAAGAAACGGGGGGTGTGCAGGGTGCGTGTGGGTGTCTTTACACAGAACTCTCCGGGGTGAGGGCAGGCGGGCGGTTTGGGAGGAGGGAGTGGGGAGAGCAGGTTTAGGACAAATGCTGATCTGGCACTCTCTGCTAATTCTTGATGGATTAACATACACCGACCTATGGTTAATGAATGTAATAAATAATTCATTAACCGGTAATTAATATACGAAGTAATGATTAGCGATAGAGCAATACAGATTAATATTTACTGGAATTAACATCCAGTGGATTAAGATCACGTTAATAAGGAACTACTTTACTGATAACAAGTTCTAGGTGAGGAACAGAGCCGTCGTGTAGCACGTGTAATTAATGATAATTAATAATGATGAATTGATAGTAGATAATTACAACAGTAAATCAGAGTGATGATAAAGAAAAAAAAATACATGATAAGTAACTGGAGGACAGTAGTGTTAATGCAGTACCACAAAATACTAATAAATAAAATAATCGATCTTAATAGGTAACGACTGTTATTAATAAGTAATTATTAATGATTGATTTAGACTAATTTGATTAATAAAAACTTAATCAGTTCATTAATTTTTTATTCATTTATTTGTTGTAGACCGATAGATACTATATAACTCAAATAGCATCGATCAATAGGAATGAAAAGTTAATAAGAATTTCAGTTATTAATAATGGTCAGCTTACTCACGTTTGATGGAGGTCTTTGTGGCCTTGCCGTAGAACATCAGGCTGCAAGGCTTTCGCCTCATCCCAGACATCACTCAACAATAGTCAGTTATGAGACTGTCTGACTGCAACCCATCAGGGTTGCTTTTGAAGAGGAGCGTGTTGCTCCAGTCAAACCCTGCTACTCCCTACAGACCCACAGTGGTTTCCCACATTATCCACCCTGTGACCTTAGTCACAACTCACTGAGAGGAACATTGTGTAATTTGTATTTAGGTGGGTCGAGGCATTCATCTCCTTCCTGTGTTTTCATCCTCTCTTGTTGGTTGGTAATTTATTGTTGGGATCACTCTGCACGGCTCGACCTTAAGGAGAAGGAGCTGCAGCATTGAGAAGCTGGTAAACAGCTAGATATCTGCACGGCTCGGCCTTGAGAAGAGGGAGCTGTGGCATTGGGAAGCTGGTAAACAGCTGGACATCTGCAGGGCTCGGCCTTGAGGAGAAGGAGCTGTGGTAAACAGCTAAGAAGCAGCACTGTATAAGAAAAACAGGATGGAACCCGGACCACGTAGCAGTAACCGCAAGTAGGAGGAGTATGATAATGCAATCTTTAGGGCTAAGCCAATGATTGTAAGACAAGTATGCATAAGGTAGAACTTAGTGTATAAATATGTGTAAGGTTTTGCAATAAAGTTGAAGCTTGCCTTATCACTCATATTGAGTCGACTGCTTGCCTTCCCTCACTCGTCGCAAGTGGTGCCCGAACAGGGACCCCATCCTTGTTTTTCACCGGACAGCGAGATCGGAGAAGCACTGGTAGCAGCGACCAGGGAGCAGAAGATCGGCGGACGCTGCCGCGGCGCGCCTGATCCGTGCTTGAACCCAGGATAATTAAGAAGGGGTTCGCCGTCCGAAAGAAGGCTACCCATGGGAAAAGGCTGCAAAAATAATTGACCGGATAATTAAGAAGGTCAACATAGCGCGCAATGGAAATAGAGGTAGCGTTCGAAATCTTAAAATGCTTTTTAGAAAAGCGGGGAGTAAGCCAATTAAAAGATCTGGCTGGGTTAATTACGTTAGGGAAAGCGAAAGGGTCTTTTAAAGACCCTGAAAGTATGTTTGAAGTAGACGAGTGGCGTTCTTATGGAGATTGATTGTGGGATCTAGTAATCGATGATGATAAATCAGCAAAAGAAATTAATGAAATCTTGGAGAGATGTTATTAATTGCATGAAAAGATATAAAACTGAAAAGTGAATAGCACAGGCAACAAAGACAGTATAAAATTTACGACGCTCTGGAGGTTGATCCTAGAGACATTAAAAGAACTAAAGGCAGAACGCATCACATGAAGAAGGGGCGATGGTCAGACTCCTGCCACATATGCTCTCTAAGAGAGGACTGAAATATGATGAATATACACTTAGAAGGCTTCTAATTTGGTGCCAAAAAGGGTACCCCCCCGATGCGTCCGTGGCGTTTAAGGCAGAGACGTGGGAGGAGATAGGAAAAATGTTATAGGAACATATTGGGAATGGAGATAAAACCACCGCAGAGTTAGTGACGGCATGGAAGTTGATGTTAACCACATTAAAAGCCTTAAAGGCAGAGAGAAAAGCTGCAGCTGATATGGAGGAGGCTGTTAAACCGTCTTCAACCAATCCCTTTTTAACTGAGTCAGAGGGTCCAGGACCTTCAGCGACTCTGACTGCACCTCCTGAGGTGCCAGATGCACCGAGTAAACCGGCTGCATAAATAAGTCAGAGAAACAGATCTACGATGATGTATGTGAGGGCAAGACGGGACAACGTTGCCCAGAACAATGTACTCAGTGTTCCCCTGTGTGCCCATGTGAAAGATCAATGGGGTGAGTCTCGAAAGGAGATGGGCAAGCAGCGGAGCTAGCAACAACGTGGCGATTGCTATTCGAGACTGTTTTGAAGAGCCAGGGGCTAGCAGCAGACTCTGCAACAGCTTTTGAGTTACCTACCTGGGAGAAAGCAGGGAAATTGGTGTTTGAGGCAGCCTCTAAAGAGGATCATACGGCCGCGAAAGTGTTAACAACCTGGCGATTAGTCAGAGACTCTATAAAGGGGATAAAATCAGAGCGGACGGCGGCAGCAGCTGCCGCTGCCACAGCCCCGGGAGAGAAGGGAGGCCGAGCTGGGAATGGTGAGAACGAGCAACCCCCGCCCGCCTCCCCCCCCACCCCGCCCGCCCCCCGCCCCCGCTAACGCAACCAACGGAGGTGGCGAGTCCTCCTTGGCCCCCGCCTCCTGACCCGTGCGTGCCGCAACAGGAGGGGGCTGCCTGGGATGATCCTTCCCCCAAGTCAAGATCCGACCCTGCCCAACATTGGCGAGGCATGAGACAAGAGACTTTGGCAGAGAGGGAGGGGACGGAGCGAAGTGGGTACCGACCAGGTCGGTACGGCCGGCAGTAAGACCTGAAGACCTTGTCACACGTCCCACGGACGCAGTCAACTCCGACGTACCGCCAGCTGATGCTTTCACTCTTTTGTATGCGGAATGACGGCTCGTTGACTGTCTCAGCGGCTCTCCCCGGACGTTCAAGAGCAGGAACTTCAATATGCCATATTTGTAAAACGGTGTTGTGGGTTTGTTCTATGTCGTCGTAATTATTGTCACAAATGTATCATTTCTTTTGCAGGGAATCGAAGAGTATATTTCAATTGCTTTTTTACCATTCCCTTAGCAGCTGAGGATGCAGAGAAGTTTGCCTTTATGGTACCATCGGTAAATAAAGGAGAGCTAGCAAAAAGTATCATTGGGTAGTGTTACCACAAGGAATGCAAAATTCACCTACGATGTGTCAGACATTTGTGGCATGGGCTCTAGAACCGGTGTGGAAAAAGTATCCAGATTTAATAACGTATCATTATATAGTTGATATATTAATAGCAGGGACACAATTGAATGCAGACCACATTTTACAGCACTTAGAGCACTATTTAGGAAAACGGGGTTTAAAAATAGCACCGAAAAAAATTCAAAAGAAGGAACCATGGCAATATTTGAGCTGGATTATTACCAGGGCAGTGGTCCACCCACAAAAAATAAAGATTAAGGCGAAAATAGAAAATCTTTCTGATGTCCAAAAATTAATGGGGGATATACAGTGGGTTCGCAATATTTGCGGAATTACTAATGATGATCTGAGGCCATTGATGCCGCTCCTGGAGTCTTCGGTGGAGGCTCCAGAGCGACGTCAACTGGACGAGGATCAACACCAGGCTTTGCAGAAAATTACTGAGAAGATAGCAACAACCTATGCTCACAGATGTTCACCTACTGAGAGTATCTCGCTTATGATAGTTAATTCAGGAGGGGAACGGCAATATCCACTAGGATTGACCGTACAGTTAGGAAATACAGCAAACAGTTTGAAAGTATTAGAATGGGTTTTTCTCTCCTATCAACCCAGAAAAATAGTGGTCACCAGATATGAATTATTTGCACAACTCATTATTAAGGGAAGACAAAGAATTGTAGAAATATCTGGATTAGAACCTGTAATAATTTATGTTCCTGTATCTCAAAAGTACTTAGATTGGTTGTTAGCCAGTTCTCTGGAGTTTCAGATCGCAATCTCTGATTTTTTAGAACAGGTTACAAATAGCTATCCGTCCGATAGATTATTGTCACTGTTGGCTAATCAGCAGTTTGAAGAAATGCCTATGTGATCGGAGACCCCAGTGAATGGGATGACAGTCTTTACCGACGCAGGACGCAAATCCCGTTGTTCGTGAGTCTGATAGTCATGTGTTTGATATGCCAGGTTCAGGCGTGGTTTTCCGTTCAACCAAGAAAAAATATCTGGGTTACACTAGCTAATCAAACGGGCCAAGGCCACCTTTGCTTATCTATATCCACTGCTGAGAATCTGTTTACAACATGCTTAGTTGGTCTGCCCTTAGGGGACTATGATTCGACAATGGTGGTAAAGAAGACCACCCCTGACCTAACCTTGTTTTTAAAAAATAACAAACACCTCTGCAGCTATGGATAAGTGGGACGGATGGATGACACACGGACCACAGGAGTTGTTGGAACCGCAGGAGTTGGGTATTTTAGGATGCATGACAGCCCCTACCTGTTTATATTTTAATTATACAGGACAGGACGATACCAGGTCACAGGATGTAAACCCCACGTTAGCCATTTTTCAGAATGCTACCAATTGGTGTAATTATACAACGAGCAACATCTCGCGCTCTACTATTGTCCCAATGAGACTCCCTAAAGGAATATTCTTGATTTGTGGTGATCGTGCATGGCACGGTGTTCCCTCCCGTTTGAGAGGTGGTCCTTACACATTGGGGCACCTAACATTGTTAACTCCCAACACTTCTATGATATTGAACCTTACCCCACGGCATAGAATAAGATGACAGATTTGAAAATATCAGGAAGAGTGCAATGACCAACTGGATTTTTGGACTGCGGACAAAACCATACTAACCTCTTTCCTTGCCCCTGGGGTCGCTGCTGCCCAAGGCTTAACCACTTTAAATAAATTGGGATGTTGGCTAGCGAAACAAACCAATGCTACTTCTGCAACACTCAGTGCTTTGTTAATGGAAACTGACTCAATAAGGCATGCGACATTGCAAAATAGGGCAGCTATCGACTTCCTACTTTTGGCCCAAGGGCACGGGTGTGAGGAGTTTGATGGCATGTGTTGTATGAATTTAACAGATACATCACAGTCGGTAACTCAACAATTACAAAAACTGAAGGACTTAACAGACAGGTTACAGACAAGTTCACTAAACCTCGAATCATAGCTGTCAAGTTTGGGCCTAAGTGGATGGTTACAAGACTTAATAAAAGGGGCAGTTGTTATAGTACTTGTTATCTTAATACTAATGCTTATTGTACCATGTTTATTGCATTGTCTACAAGGAATGGTTCAAAAGGTAGTAAAGAATGCTTGGCTAGCGAATAACTCCAACAAGTATCTTACACACCCAATGAATGAGCTTTGTTAGATAATCACGCTCAAAACAAAAAGGGGGAGAGGCTACCACATTACCCTAAGAACGTTTGAATAAAGCCTTATATGTGCTAAATTATTTGAGGAAGGAGAAAGGACCTTTTCAACTGCTAACCAGGGGACGAGGTTGACGGTGGTGGCTGTTTTACCCATGGTTTTACCCATGGTTTTACCCACTTTGCAGGTGCCTCGAAGTGGGTGAGGCCATGGGTGCGGCAGTCGCCATCGTCATCGTTGGACACATCATGACACTATCAGGTGTCATCGCAATCTGGATGCCACCTCAGTCAAAAGAAAAAGTAGGGGTAAATCACACTGAAATTTGCGGTATCATGAGATGAACGTGGAAAGCTTTTGAGGCAAAGTGTTCTCTAACTACAAATGCTTTGGTAAGATATAATATTGGTCTTCATACCCTTATACAAGTACCTTTTTTCTATCACTAGGAGTAGTTTATATCACTAGAAGTAGTACAGCTAGATTTGTTTTGCTTTGTAATATTCTGCTATTGACTTAAGCATAAGTTGATATGTGACTGCCGATTTATGAAAAAATGCCGTGTGAACAAAGCCTACGAACCAATAGACGGGAGGGCTGTGGCGCGTGCAGCACGTCTGGCCAGCGGGCGCATACACCATAGGCTCCCTGTGTTAAAAGGTGACAACTGAGGTGAGTTCCGACACTCGCTGGCCACGTGTGTCGAAACTCGTTCCTCTACAAATGTGTAATACCGGGATTTCCTGAAGGGCAGTGGGCCGGTGTACGGCAAGGCCACCGTTGCCTCCGTGGGGATGCCCACGTAAAGCTGGCACCTACCGACTGCTGGGCTGAGTTCGTGGCACAGGACGATACAAGAATGTACAGAGGGTCCATCTTTCTCACAGTCCTCGGGTTGCGAATGATCCATCAGGTTTTGTTTATACAAAAACAAAAAGGGGGAGATGTTTTGATCACTCTGCACGGCTCGACCTTAAGGAGAAGGAGCTGCAGCATTGAGAAGCTGGTAAACAGCTAGATATCTGCACGGCTCGGCCTTGAGAAGAGGGAGCTGTGGCATTGGGAAGCTGGTAAACAGCTGGACATCTGCAGGGCTCGGCCTTGAGGAGAAGGAGCTGTGGTAAACAGCTAAGAAGCAGCACTGTATAAGAAAAACAGGATGGAACCCGGACCACGTAGCAGTAACCGCAAGTAGGAGGAGTATGATAATGCAATCTTTAGGGCTAAGCCAATGATTGTAAGACAAGTATGCATAAGGTAGAACTTAGTGTATAAATATGTGTAAGGTTTTGCAATAAAGTTGAAGCTT
Organism: Phaethon aethereus; assembly: GCF_964289735.1. Taxonomy (NCBI): domain Eukaryota; kingdom Metazoa; phylum Chordata; class Aves; order Phaethontiformes; family Phaethontidae; genus Phaethon; species Phaethon aethereus. The sequence goes on along the minus strand of NW_028114265.1, from coordinate 294,739 downwards.
GCCTTATCACTCATATTGAGTCGACTGCTTGCCTTCCCTCGCTCGTCGCAATTTATAATAGGGGATGGTATTAAAGGGATGTATTCAGGATCATAGATGTGGATCCTCTTAACACGCATGGTTACAGCTCTAGTTATCATAGATTTCACACGTGACAATCAAATACGGACAATAACAATAACAATTATGATAAACATTAATACATACTGGGTTAGACTATGATCCCATCCACTAACTTTTAATCTGAGCCAACTGAAAATATTTTAAATCCACCTCGTTCATTGCCAGTTGCTTGGTTTCATCTTCTCATTGAGCTCATGGGTTTGGTCCACAGTTTTTTGCATTTCATCTCTAGCTTGATGCAGAGTAGCGGACACATTTGGAATTGACAGCAGGTTTTGCCAGGATAGGTGTTATTCAGCCATCCACAAACGCTGTTCTCCTTTAGTAGTACCATATTCAATGCTAATTGATTTTCTAAAGTCATCTGTGAGGCTGCTCGTGGGTACAAGCTGGGTGTTGCTTAGCCTTGCTGGCTGGCTGCATACAATTAGCTAGAGTCTCTCCTTGCCATGGTAGATTTTCTAGATATAATCAATTTTCAATTATCACAGCCGAAGAAGTCCAAAACAATCCCATTGCTAAGCTTACTCTCATCCCTGCTGTATAATAGCTTGGCCGTGACACGGAGGGCAATACATTTCTCTTTGTTCTGTACCCTCTTGGTTTCATTAATGACTACAGTGAATGACTCCTGAGTATGATTAAAAGCTATTATGGGAGATAAACTTGTGGAATTCCTAAAGTGCATTCTAACCCATCCCAATAGGGTTGACTGTAATCTGATATCTCTTCATTAGAACATACCCATACGGTCTCAAGCAGTGCAGGATACATTAGAGTGGTACTTGTGCTCTTTACTACTGGCTCATGAGTCTTGCATCCGTTTTTTATAATGTTGGGAAGGAATCCTACATTTACTAGCCATGTGTTTAGAGGATTCTATCTGACATGCTGTCTGTAAGCTAGGGATTGGAGCACTGTAATTGTGGCACAGGCATATACTTCTTAAGGCGTGATGGAGGTCTGAGGCAAACGGTATCCATAGATAATCATCCATATTGTAACAATTTATCTTGTTTATACAATTCCATAGCCTGTCTGGTTCCAATGACATGGTATAATGGGGTCTCTTCACCCATTGTTTAAAACGTCTTTTATGATCAGGGGTGGTCCATATGCAAGAAACATTACTAGATTGTGGGCCACATGCAGATCCATACTTAGAGGTGTGAAATATGTTCATCTGATTCGTGTGATGAAGTGTAAGCTTCTGGACTTTTATGGATTTCTCCTGCACCATAAAAAGGGGTATTTTACAGGAGAAGGTTAAACTACTTGGCTCGTATATCAGCTCAAACCAGTTTGACCACTGACCGCATAGTATTGTGTAAAGAAAGTGCATGCATAAGGTTTGGGGTCATCCTGGGGGCACGCCGAGGAAGATTCGAGAAGACTCTAGCAGGAAAAGAGGGCATGCGCCGAAGAAGACACGCCTGTTCATGAATATGTATTAACGGACAGGTTATAAACCAGGAACAGGAGCTGAACCGCGTGCGTCTTGGTGGAGCAGAGACTCCCGGCGCACCCAGCGCTGTTTGCTTGCCTCTATTCGCTTAATAAATTGTAAATTTGAATTGGAATCGTGTTTGGGACGAAATCATTTATAACAATTGGGGGCTCGTCCGGGATGGTCTTGGTTCCTGAATTCTGACTTGATCTAGGAGGGGCGCCCCACCTTTTGGTGGCTCCTGATCGGGTCGGGTCGGGACTAACGCCATCCTGAACCTGAATAGGGGCAAGCAAAGAATTTGATTTTTTATGAGCTCCCTTGCCGGCTGCAGCAGTTTATTTTGCCCGTAATTCTGCGCGCGAAGATCCGAACGAAGACGACGGAGTCGTAAGTATTTAAGGTGTATACCGTTCGGTTGGGTAGGATTCGGTTGCCTGTGTGTGTAAGAGTGTGACTGAGACGGAAGCTAGTTCCGAAGCGATTGTGGAGGTCTTCTAACCGCGGTTCCAATCTCCCGCGAGGGACTTGGCCGGTGAAGGACCGAAGCGATTCTTATAGGATTCGTGGGTGGGTGATAGGTCCTAAACCCCCTGCAAGACACTCTTACTGGTAGCCAAGGGCTGTAGGAATTGCCACAGTAAAAATTCCTAGATGGGTCAGACGAAATCGAGACCCCAGGACCAGAAGAAAGGGAGCGAATTACTAGAAATACCTCCGGAGAGTCCACTAGGAATAATGATTGAAAATTGGAATGATAGGGGCCCCAGAAAAGGAAAAAGTAAATTAAAATTAGTTCAATATTGTATGGTAGAATGGCCAAAAGAACGTTTGAGACCACATGTCTTTTGGCCCGCTTTTGGATCTTTTGAAGACTGGGTCTGCCAGGCCTTAAATATATATGTTAATTCAAAGGAACCTTTTAGTCAGGAGGAAAGTGATTATGCAGGATTATGGGACAGAACTTTACGTTCTTTTCCAGCCTCAATACTTACATTAAAAACAGATGAAAAGTTTGAGGAAGAAGAAGAGGGGAAAAGTGAAAAGGAAAAAGATGATAAATGGGAGCCACTGGATAACCTACCGCCTCCATGTTCTAATAATCCATCTCCGGCGGCGGCTCCCCCTCCGGTGGCCGTAGTACCTCTCTCTGTACCACCGTTGCCCCTGTCTCCACCACCAACAGCACCGGAATTAGATCGACCTCCGGCTGCATGTACGAGAAGTAGGACTGCTGTATCTGAGGGAGCTTCTCTATATCCCTTACGAGAAGTACCCCTCGGAGGCAATCAGGGAGGCATGGGGTTTGTGGCAGTCCCGTTAAATACCACAGACGTGAGAAATTTCCAGAAAGAAATGGGGACCCTATTAGATGATCCCCTCGGAGTAGCTGAAAAATTGGACCAATTCCTAGGCCCCAATACTTATACCTGGGAAGAAATACAGTCCATTTTAGGGATCCTATTCACTGTTGAGGAAAGGGGAATGATTAGACAAGCTGGAATGAGAATTTGGGAAAGACAGAGTCAGGCAGGACCCCCGGGAGATCAGAAATGGCCAAATGTGGATCCCCACTGGGATCATCAACAACCCCCAGGAAGACAAAATATGAGGGATTTGAGAACGTTAATCATACAGGGAATAAGGGCAGCGGTTCCCCGAGGGCAAAACATTACTAAAGCATTTAATGAACAACAAGGGAAAGACGAATCTCCAACAGAATGGTTGGAGAGGTTGAGGAAAAACCTACCAATGTATTCTGGAATTGATCCGAATACAGTGGCTGGGACCGCACTCCTTAGAACACAATTTGTAGCTAAATCCTGGGGGGATATAAGAAGGAAATTAGAAAAATTGGAGGATTGGCAAGAAAGAGGATTAGAGGAGTTACTTAGAGAAGCCCAGAAAGTCTATGTTAGGAGGGACGAAGAAAAACAAAAAGCAAAAGCAAAAATTTTTGTAGCAGCAGTAAGGGAAAGTCAGAAAAATAAGACGACTCCTGGAGAGAAAAGGGAAAAAAGAATAGAGCAGACACCCCGGGGACAGCCTTATCGAGGAAGATTTACAATTCCCGTCTGTTACTACTGTAACAAGAGGGGACATGTTCAGAAGAACTGCCGTCAGCGGGAACAAGATGAGAAGATGTTCAAAGAAGATTAGGGGTGTCGGGGGCTCTATCTTCTGGGGACTTCAACATCAACAGAGCCCTTGATAAAATTATTGATTGGTCCCCATAAAGAGGAAGTTTTATTTTTAGTGGATACAGGGGCCGAAAAGTCAACCATTCAAAAACTTCCAAAAGGAATAGAAAAAGGGAAGAGTTACGTGTCAGTAGCAGGAGCAAAAGGAGAGCCTTTTAAAGTAAATATATTGAAAGATGTAGAAGTAGAAACAGAAAAGAAAATTTGTCTTAATGATTTACTTTTGCTCCCTGAAGCGGAATACAATTTATTAGGAAGGGATTTGATTTTGAAGTTAAACTTGAGCATTCAGAGTCAAGGGGACAAATTGCAGATTAAATTATACACTTTAACACAAGAGGATGAAGAAGCTATTAACCTCTCAGTGTGGTATAAGGAAGGGGAAACTGGAAAGACAAAATGAACCCCATAAGCGTTCAAATAATAGATCCGCACCGCCCAATTAGAATCAAGCTATACCCTATACCTATGGAGGGTCGAAAAGGATTAAAACCTGTAGTTGACAGACTTTTGGAAAAAGGAACCCTAGAACCATGTATGTCACCTCGTTACACGCCCATTCTTCCCGTAAAAAAGCCGGATGGGTCATACAGGATGGTGCAGGACTTAAGAGCTGTAAATCAGCGAACAATCACTAAATTCCCTGTGGTGGCAAATCCTTATACTTTATTGAGTCATATATCTCCCAAACATACTTGGTATAGTGTAATAGATTTGAAAGATGCTTTTTGGGCCTGTCCTCTGGATGAGGCATCCAGAGATTATTTTGCCTTTGAGTGGGAGGACCCCGAAACAGGACAAAAACAACAATTAAGATGGACTGTGTTACCACAAGGGTTTACGGAGTCACCAAATCTATTTGGACAAACTTTAGAAACAATTCTACAAGATTTCACAATACCTAAGGAGGTAAAATTATTGCAATATGTGGACGATTCATTAGTAGCAGGAGAAACTGAAGAGGGGATCCGAAAAACCACCATTAAATTGTTAAATTTTCGAGGGGAAAAGGGATTAAAGGTGTCCCGATCAAAGCTACAGTTTGTAGAACAAGAAGTAAAATATTTAGGACATTGGCTGAGTAAGGGAAGGAAGAAGTTAGATCCTGATAGGGTATCTGGGATTCTATCCTTAAGACCCCCACAGACTAAAACGGAAATTAGGCAAATACTGGGATTAGTAGGATATTGTAGACCATGGCTTGAAAATTATAGTGATAAAGTAAAATTCTTATATGAAAAATTAACTAATAACCAACTTAAGTGGTTTATTGAAGTTGATCAGAGATTTGAGGAAGCAAAAAGGGCATTAATACAAGCACCTGTATTGAGCCTCCCAGATCTAGAAAAACCTTTCTAACTCTTTGTGAATACATCAAGCCAGACAGCATATGGAGTTCTTACTCAAGACTGGGCAGGAATCCAAAAAACCCATGGGGCATTGTTCTAAGTTACTTGATCCAGTAAGCAGAGCATGGCCTGCTTGTCTCCAAGCTTTGGTTGCTACAGCATTATTAATAGAGGAAGTTAGGAAGATTACCTTTAGTGCTCCTTTAAAAGTGTATACCCCACACAATGTCAGAAATGTTTTACAACAAGAAGCGGAAAAATGGTTAACGGACAGCCGGATCCTAAAGTATGAAGCAATACTAATAGACTCCCCTGACTTAGAACTGAGGGTGACTTCTGCTCAGAGTCCAGCACAATTTTTGTTTGGAGAACCACCAGAGGAATTACAACATAACTGTTTAGAGGTAATTGAGACCCAGACTAAGGTGAGACCAGATCTAAGAGATGCTGAGTTGTAAAATGGAGAAGCGCTGTTTATAGATGGCTCCTCCCGAGTGGTAGAAGGGAAGAGAAAATCGGGATATGCAATAATTAACAAGGACTTAGAAATTGTGGAATCAGGACCTCTGAGTCCATCATGGTCAGCTCAGGCTTGTGAGCTGTATGCCCTATGTAGGGCCCTGGAATTATTAAAAGGAAGAAGCGGGACTGTATTTACAGATTCTAAATACGCATATGGGGTGGTCCACACTTTTGGAAAAATTTGGGAAGAAAGAGGTTGGATTAATACTCACGGGAGGAATTTAATACATCAAGAATTAATAGTAAAAATTTTAAAGGCGTTAAGAGAACCAAAGGAGATAGCAGTGGTACATGTGAGGGGACACCAAAAGGGACTTTTGGTGATTACCGAACTAGAGGAAATAACTTAGCAGCTAAAGAGGCCCAGGAAGCAGCCTTGAGGACTAAAGTTGCCAAAATTAATGTCATACAGACAAAGGAGGACACCAGCAAAGAAGGACGAGAGGAAAGAGAGAAGGAGTTTACCCCAGAAGGACAAACAAAATTGAAGAAAATAGGAGCTAAATTAGAACAAGGAAAATGGGCACTGCCCGATGGGCGAGAAATGCTGCCAAAAGCCTACACCAGGCGATTATTAGAACGTTTGCATGCACAAACACATTGGGGTACAAAAGCGTTAAGTGATCATTTTCTTAAACAATTTGGTTGTATTGGAATTTTTGAAATAGCAAAGCAAATTACACAAGGTTGCTTAATTTGTCAAAAGGTAAATAAGACAGTGTTTCGACAAGCAGCCACGGGAGGGAGAAAAACAGCTTACAGACCTTTTGAGAAAGTACAAGTCGATTTCACTGAATTGCCTAAGGTAGGGAGGATAAAATATTTATTGGTAATAGTAGATCATTTAACACAGTGGGTAGAAGCGTACCCTGTAGCACGAGCTACGGCACAGATGGTGGTAAAAATTTTATTAGAACATTTGATACCTAGATATGGGATAATCCAGTACATTGATTCTGACCAGGGCACACACATTACTTCTAAAATAATAAAACTATTATGTCAATCATTAGGTATTCAGTGGGAATACCACACTCTGTGGCACCCACAAAGCTCAGGGAAGGTAGAAAGAATGAATCAAACAATAAAACAACAATTGGCTAAATTAATGATTGAGACACAAATGCCCTGGACGAAACGTTTACCATTGGCACTTAACAAAAACATACAGTGAGACTGGAATATCGCCATATGAAATGTTCAAGGGCATGCCTTATTTTCAAGGAATGCCTCTGGGGAACAATGTAATTGAGGATCATAGTATCCAACAAGATATAATTACCATTGGAAAAAGATTAAAAGAATGAAGAGAGATTGGGATGGTGGCCCAAACACCACCTTTAGGATTTGCAATTCATCAGTTAGAACCAGGAGATAAAATTCTGATAAAAACATGGAAAGAAGGAAACCTATCTCCCCTCTGGGAAGGACCTTTCCTTGTTTTATTCACTACAGAAACAGCTGTGAGAACTGCTGAAAAAGGATGGACACATGTGTCACGAGTGAAAGGTCCAGGGAAGGAGTGGAAGGTCACATCTGACTAAATTGCTGTGGGAATTTTATTGCGGCTACTCCTGTAATAGAAACAGGAGTGAAACATGAAATTCCCACAGTTGCTAAAAATCTACTTGTAAATCTTGCTGAAAACATTGCTAAGTCATTGAATATAACTAATTGTTACGTTTGTGGTGGAACAAATCGAGGTGAACGATGGCCATGGGAAGCTATGGAGAGCAATATAAGTAATCCCCAAGTTTGGAAAACAATGGGAAAGGGTAATAGGAAACAACAATGGGTACTCCAAACGAGTATCATCGGAAGGAGTTGTTGGCAAAAGAAGAACAGGAAAAAGGAGCTGGAACTAGAATTTGTCCTTGGTGTAGAAGGTGGTGTTTATTTGTAAGAACTGCAGGCTAACTGGCAGTTTTCTGTAGCCATAAAGCCTTGCAAATAAAGAGGATCGCCAGGCTCGGGCAAGTGCTCAGGTCTGGACAAACCACTGATCTAGCAAAGCTCTGGCCTTCACAAGCAGTGCTCAATTAATTTGGGTACTAAGAAAGCACCCCCTTAAAGGAAGGAAGAGGGCAAGACCGGAGGGGAACTGGTGTTGCGGCTTAAAAAGGGTCTGCCAAGGGCTGCAACCCCTTTGGGCTGTGACCGCCGACCACTATGGCCCTGACCGGACCTCTTCTAGTTCTACTTGGGGTGAGTTCCTTGACTCTGACTACGGCAAATAACTGTAGTCAATATTGGAACAAGTCCAGCTGGGGTTTACCCCAGAAAAATGGGAAAACTGAGGACCTTTTCTAATTGTACAGCCCGTACGTGTAATCAACAATAAAACCTAGTTTTTTCCTGTTACCCATAAATTAGGGAGAGCGACTAGGAGTCCAGGTGTATAACGAATGGCCTCCTGAGAGATAAACTTGGAATGGAATCAATCTAGGAGGATTTTGGGGAGATTTTATGGGTGGTGATTGGCTTACTAAAATCGGGATAGTTGTATTGGGGATATGTGGGGAATTGTTACTAGATTAATCTACTCGGTTATACAAGGAATGCAGATATCTGCAGTACTCAATTGGAAACGAAAACACGAATCAATACTATAAAGAAAAAGATGGGGGATTGTGAAATATGTTCATCTGATTCGTGTGATGAAGTGTAAGCTTCTGGACTTTTATGGATTTCTCCTGCACCATAAAAAGGGGTATTTTACAGGAGAAAGTTAAACTACTTGGCTGGTATATCAGCTCAAACCAGTTTGACCACTGACCGCATAGTATTGTGTAAAGAAACTGCATGCATACGGTTTGGGGTCATCCTGGGGGCACGCCGAGGGAGATTCGAGAAGACTCTAGCAGAAGAAGAGGGCATGCGCTGAAGAAGACACGCCTGTTCATTAACATGTATTAGCAGACACGCCTATTCATGAATATGTATTAGCGAACAGGATCACGCTGAGGAAGATTCGAGAAGATCCTAGAAGGAGAAGAGGGCATGCGCCAAAGAAGACACGCCTGTTCATGAATATGTATTAACGGACAGGATATAAACCAGGAACAGGAGCTGTACCGCGTGCGTCTTGGTGGAGCGGAGACTCCCGGCGCACCCAGCGCTGTTTGCTTGCCTCTATTCGCTTAATAAATTGTACATTTGAATTGGAATCCTGTTTGGGACTAAATCATTTATAACACAGATAATTAATCAGACTGAAATTAGCGGTATCATTAGAGGAACATGGAAAGCTTTTAGGGCAAAGCACTCTATAACTACAAATCCCTTGGTGAGATATAATAAAGGTTATCATAGCTTTGTACGGGCGCTTTTCCCATCACGAGGAGTAGTACAGCTATGTGAAATATGTTCATCTGATTCGTGTGATGAAGTGTAACCTTCTGTCCTACGTATCCTTGTATGACCGCAAGCCTAAGTCTAGCAGAGTGGTTAATGTATATAATGTAATACATTGTAAACTTCAATTGGAATCCTGTTTGGGACTCAGACGTTTATCTCAGCTAGAAAAAGCAATAGTTAGCTTGTCGGCAGAAATGGAAATTATCGCCAATTATCGTATACATACGGAGGGGTTAACAGATGGAATTTTGGCCTGTGAGAAAACTGCAGTTAGAATATCAGAAAATGGATGGCTGGGTAAGAAACAGATACTATGCTGGGTGAGAGAAAACAGCCCAAGAGATAAGAAAGTTGATCAAGGTTAGGGGAGGATGGGGAAGACATGCAGTAACGGAGGAATATAAAGCACAATTCACAATTTTGTTTGCCTTATAACATTCTGCTATTGGCTTGAGCATGGTTGATATGTGACTGCTGGATTACGGTAATATGCCGCGTGAACAAAGCCTACGAACCAACAGACAGGGTGGCTGGGGCACGTGCAGCACGTCTGGCCAGCGGGCGCGTATGCCATAGGCTCTCTGTGTTGAAAGGTGGCAACCAAGGCGTGTTCTGACACTCGCTGGCCACGTGTGTCGAAACTCGTTCCTCTGCAAATGTATAAATACCGGGATTTCCCAAAGGGCAGTGGGCCGGTGTACGGCAAGGCCACCGTTGCCTCCGTGGGGACGCCCACGTAAAGCTGGCACCTACCGACTGCTGGGCTGAGTTCGTGGTGCAGGACGATAGAAGAGTGTACAGATGGTTCATCTTCCTCACAGTCCTCGGGTTGCGAATGAACCATCAGGTTTTGTTTATAGATAAACAAAAAGGGGGTGATATTGGGATCACCCTGCATGGCTCGACCTTAAGGAGAAGGAGCTGTGGCATTGAGAAGCTGGTAAACAGCCGGACACCTGCAGGGCTCAACCTTGAAGAGAAGGAGCTGTGGTAAACAACTAAGAAGAAGCAAAGGAGCGCGTGGACATACAGAGGCGACCAATCCTGCCTCTGTGAGAGTCGCGTGGACTTAAAGCAATAGCCAACCGGGTAGCACTTTTAGGTGCGTGAACGGGCTGTATTTGTATAAAAAGCACGCTACGCTAACAATAAAGGTCTTTGGCCTGAAGCCCTGCCACAGTCCGTGCCCTATTACTCCACACTCCTGAGCAATTTTTTCTCCAGGCTTAACGGTCCCAGACCTCTCAGCCTTCCGTCCTATGGAAGATGCTGCGGTCCCTTAAATCAGCTTTGTGGCCCTTTGATAGCCTTGCTTTAGCAGGTCAACAACTTTCTTGCACTGGGGAGCCCAGCACTGGACACAGCACTCCAGATGTGGCCCACCGGTGCTCAGTGGAGGAGAAGGTTAACTTCCCTCCATCTGCCGGCAATGCTTTTCCTAATGCAGCCCAGGAGGCTGCTGGCCTTTGCTGCGAGGCTGCATGGCTGGCTCATGCTCAGCTGCTTGCCCTCCAGGACCCTAAGGTACTTCTCTGCAGAGCTGCTATCTAGCCAGTCAGCCCCCAGCATGATGTCCACAGTGTGGCTGGATGACAGGCTGTCCTCCCCCGGGGACTTTCTCAGCAGCAGCTTGTCCTTCTTGGAGATCGGCTTCACCTCTGTCACAGGCCTCACGCATTGCTGCAAGAGTCACCTGGGACAGCAAACCCCTCTCCTGCCAGGGATGCACAGCCCAAGCCCGTTTTCTGTCTGGTCTTGGGGACTGCAGCTTTTGCTCTCGTTGTGAGAACCTCCTTCATCATTATGTTGCCTCCTGCCATCCACTCCAGCACACATCGGCTGTGAAGCCTTTCCACACAAAGAGGGCCAATCTTTTGGTATCAGGTGTCCATGTGACAAATCTGCCCTTGGCCCTGGTGCCACATCTGAGGTGCTACAGGCCTAATGTGCACCAAAGCCCACAGCCTGGAGCACAGACAGCAGGAGGACAACATGCCATCGCAAAGCTGTGACGTTAGGGGAGCAAGAGCCAAGACGGAAAAGGACAGCTCCCACAGCTTTTGTGACTGACGGAGATACAACATCTTTAGGCGAGACTAACAGGGAAGGCGAGAAGTGGAGGATGCCCTGCTTGCTACCAGAGCAGGTCAGATGTGTGGATGTTCTCTATGGGACATGCAACAGGTTAGGCGGGATCTTGTGTGTGGGTCAGCTTCTAACTGTGCCACCCAGTCTGAGGCTCACCTGGACCTTGTACTCCCAAAAGAGGAAAAGTTGGTCAGGGGTGGGAAGACCAGTTTCAGCCTTGGTTGTAGTCAGCATGAAACTGTGGTCTCCCAGATCTGCACAGAAGCGGGGAAGGAGAGTAGCCGAGCACAGACCCTGCACATGCGGGAATGAGAACTTGGCCTATTGAGGGCACTGGCAGGTGGGATCCCATGGGGGCAGTGTCAGGGCCCTGAGAGCATCCAGAGGCCTTCAGGACCCTGGGGGGTCCATCCACACCTCTGTCCATGGGCCCAGGTGACCATTGAAGACCAGGCCTGAGTTTCAGCCCCAGCTTGATCGATGCTCTAGGTGTACTGGTCTCCAGACACAGCCTTGCCTGTGCATCGACCTTGTTCACTTGTACGTGAAGAGTCACTTCCCAGCTTGATTCTTTATGGGGTGTACAATGGATGACACTGTGGCCCTCCAAGTGCCAGAGCCCAGGTGAGTCACAGAGGCCTAGGGCCTTTCTCCTTCCTTTCTTCCCATCACTTGATCAGCTTTTGGGAGGAGAGGAAGGAAAAGCAGATGAGGTTTCTGGGTGCCAATGACTGAAAGGATGGAGCAGAGCCATCACATGTGAAATGATCTAAAGCCTAGGCTAGTTCAAAACTGTTATCTTCTGTTCCTATATCTGAGGCCTTCTATCTTCAGGAAGAACCTGGAAGCTCCGAGATCCCTCCATCTTGCCCTCTTTTAGCAATTCAGTTGACCGTACCCAAGTCAGAGGCTTTCCTTCAGTTCTGTTTACAGTGTAAAGCACCCCATGGTCTGGAGATATGGCAGGATAGTTGCATAAGGATCCCACTCCTTTGGACAAGAAGATGGATGTTCCCGGGAGGATGGATGTTCTCAGGGGGCATGACGTACCAATAGCTGTGTTCAGGGAGCTGGTCAAAGGCCTTGTCTCCATTTCTGTAACGGCGGCACAGATGCCTGGTTCATGTGTAAACTCTTTCTCCGGATTCTGGCATTTAGCGAGCAAGCTGGTCTGACCTCAGAGCTGGCCCTGCTTGGAGCCAGTGCAACACCAGAGACCTCCTGACCCTCCTTCCACCCTGAATTGTCCTGTGATGTAGAGACCCTCTCCTCCAGCTTAGTCTCTTCTCATATGACATGTGGCAAGGCACAGGCCTGTTGGGAAAGAGACTGCTGCGAGGGGGTCTCTAGTCCAGCCTCCAGGCTGGCCGTGACTTTGCGGCGCTGAAACTTGAAGAGCTCCAAAGGTGGAGATCATGGCAACGCTCCTCCTAGTCCATTTTATTTTTCCTGAGGTTCAGCCTAAAGCTCCCAAGAGGCAGCTTGTGGCTGTTCCTTCTGTCGTATCAATGGTGACTGCAGAAAACAGGTTGGCTCCGTTATCCCTCCAGGCAGGTGCAGGCTCTTGCTAGGTAAACCCGTGCCTCCACTTCAGCAGGCTACAGACACCCAGCTCCCTCAGACTCTCCCCACAGCTCATCCTTTAGGCCCTTCACTTCAAGTTGGCAGACCTCCTCCAGACACTCCACTCTCCTTTCGAAATGTGAGAACCACTGACTCATATGGCATTGTCACAGTTCCCAGATACTTCACCTCAGGACACTCCTTAGTCAGTCAGGTCCCTGTCCATGCTGCTGCATGGAGTTGTTTCTGAGCTTTTCCTTCAAAACCTTGAGGTTTCTGCTGGCCAAATCCCAGGTGTGCCAAGGTCCCTCTGGACTGAACCTCCAACAGTCCAGCTTTTAAAGTATGCGTGCCAACGGCCATCCTGAGTCGTGGTGCCTCTAACAAGATCAGAACTTAAGTAGCTGCAGGACACTACAGAGAAGAAAAGAGTACTGGCGTTAAGTTGAGTTGCAATGCGAGGTAGAAAGCACCACAGTAACCACCGCAGAGACACCAAAGGAGGGTTCAAAGTGAGCAAATGCAGGGCCACTGGATAAACAGTGAAAAGTCCTTGGCTTTTTGCATGGGTGGGGATAAGGATGGTTAAAGAGCAGGACTTGAGAGGTGGGAAAAGAATGAAAAGGGAATGAACGGTGAAGCAAAGGAAATAACCAGGGCTGTTTGGGGATACCTGTGAAGCAGTCCTGCATCTGAGCAACACTGCCTGGAGGAGGAGAAGACAACTTCAGCTGATCTGACTATGCCAGCATCTGACTTACTTCCATGGTCACGGGGAACCTGACAGCTTTCCCTACTGTCATCAAGGGCACACCTAGAGAGGAAGGAACCACAGCATCATTTAGTTTTCCACTCTCCTGAATGGGACCTCAGTAGGTCTCCAGTCCAACCTCATGCTCACAGCAGAATCGGCTACGGAGTCAGACCACTTTGCTCAAGGCTTTGCCACATGGGGGCTGGAAAATGTCCAAGGACAAAGACAGGAAAACATCTCTGGGAAACCTGCTTCAATGTTTGGATGCCCTTATGGAGAGAAAGATTGTCCCTATCTCCAGCCTCAACATTCCTTATTTCAACATTTGACTATCGTCTATTATCGTCCTGCCAAGCACCACGGTGACAAGACTGGCTCCATCTTCCTGAAAACCTCCCTGCAGGGACTGGCTGGCTGCTATGAGGTTCCCCAGACCTTCCCTTTCCCAGGCCGAAGGCAGCCCTTTCCCTCAGTTTCTGCTCCCCAGGCAAGTGCTGCAGCCCCTGCGCATCTTGGCAGCCTCCCACTGAAGTCACTCCCAGTTGTCAACGTCTTCCTTGATGTGGTGGATTGACTCTGGCCAATAGCCCGGCAGCCACGCAGCCGCTCACTCTTTCCCCCCCTTCCCCACTGGGACAGGAGAGAGAACAGGAAGAAATAAAGCACGGAAAGTTGTGGGTCAAGATAAAGACAGCTTAGCAGGTGAAAGAAAGAGATTTTTTAAAAATCAACAAGCAATAATAATAACAAGCAACGCAAAGGCAACCACTCACCACCTCCCACAAGCAAAAATGATGCCCAGCCAGTCTCCACACAGAAGACTCTTTGAATGAAAAAACGTTAATGGAGAAGCCGCTGCCTGAGCATTCACACACCAATCAAGGAGTTGCACACACACCACCCGAGACTTTAACTGCTGGGTCTGGAGTCCCTTTGCAGCAGGAGACTCCAGTGAGCCGACGTGTGCGCCTTTCGACTCTACACACACACACACACACACACACACACAGAGTCTCTCTTGGGTGCTTTCTCTTCCCTCAGGCTCAACCCTAGGTTTCCTGAAGCAGAATCTCTGACATGACGTATACCAGTTGAATTTATTAAGCAGTACAGTGGTGAAGAACAGCTTGAGCTGAGTGCCTCTGGAGACGGACCCCGAACCAGAGACTCTCTGGACAATTATACCCTTACAGTCTAAGCTCCCCTCCCCTTGTGAGACGGTTTAGTCCAGTTGGAGTATTTGGGTCTGGGGTCTCCTTTTTCCTCATTGGATCCTTTCACTGTCTCCAAGCGGGCCGTTCTTTTTCTTTTCTCGATGAGGCAACCTCTGCTGATGGATGTGGCTATCTTATCTTTCTAATTTACACCAGTTTCAGGGCCTTCCCTCACGCGACTAAGTAAGAGTTCAGTAGAACTTCATCAGTAGCTAGGTGGAAGTTCACCGCTTATGAAGGTCTAAGGCCTTTTACTAATGCTATGCAATGGATTGCATGTGAACTAGGAAGTGATTCCTGTAACAAAAATATTCTAGTTCCTTCTTCCTCTGTCCCAGCTTTTATTGCTCAGCACAACGTCGTACGTTAGAGAGTATCCCTTTGGTCAGTTGGGGTCAGCTGTTCTTGCCCATCTGCAGCCCACTCACTGGGAGGGAGCAGAGGCGGCCTTGACACTGTGCAAACACTGCTCAGCAATAGCCAGAACACTGGTGTGTTATCAACACTGTTTAAGGCACAAATGCAAAACATAGCACCACACAGGCTGCTATGAAGGAAGGTAACCCCATCCCAGCCAGATCAGTACACCTGAACTGGGGCCCTAAAACTGGATATAATTGGTTACAGGTGGTCTAACAAGCAATGAGCATGGGGAGACAACCACTTCCCTCACTCTTTTGGCGAGGCTCCTCTTTATACACTTCAGGACACTGCTGGCTGCCTTTGCTGCCAGGCCACACTGGATCAAGTGGTTAATGTCTTTTGTAGTTAATAATTCTAATCTTTCATATATTTTCACCTGTGCTGATACAATGACCATTTCTGAAGTAATGTTTTCAGCAGACTGTCTAGACAAAGGCCCTTTCCATTGTTCTCCTTCCCTTACTCTTTGTTCATTCAGATACTTCCCACCCACACTGCTGCTTTGAGCTTCAGGGACTAAAAGCCTGCCTGTCTTTCAGTAGTATAACGGTATCTTTAGCCAACTCTTTTAATTGTATCTACCTTTATCTATCTATCTATCTAAAACATTTCTCGTAAGATCATCCCTTGTAGAAAGGCGACCTCATTAGAGGCAGCTTGTACTTAGTATATGGTTGAGGAGTGTTTTATTGCTTAAGACACTTGATCGTGCTTTACTTTGCTTTGCTTGCAAATGGGAAACATCCTTCTGTGCCTGTGTGCAGCCAGTCCTCTAAGGAAAGTGGGTGGGAGATGGTGCAATGGAGCTCTAACATTCAGCTCCCAGAGTTCAGAGAAGTCTGATGAAGGGAAAGTGATGTAAATCCCAGGTGGCCAACGACAGGTGGGGAGTCTGGGGAGGTGAGGAGCAAGGTTGTCCACCCAGTGTCAGATCTCAAGGGACTGCTTTTCCTACCTGTCCAGACCTCCTCAGGAGACGCTCCTGACACTCAGGATCCATATCAGTTGGATAATGCTTCTATCACTTCTTTAAACTGAAATTAACAAAATACCGCCTTTAAAATTAAAAATAACTTTATTAGGTGCACTTTGAAATCTTCCTTCTTAACCACGCTATGAAACAACTCAGATTAGCTATACGAGTCTTGCAGACGTGGAGAACGTTACAGGAAGAGGCATGACTTGTTAGGGCTTTCTGTGTTTTAAGGAGCCCCATGGTGTATTTGGGGCTCAGTCCGTGAACCTCAGATACTGGGAGAAGACTGAACAAACCTCTCAAGAAGTCAAAGCCAGAAGCAAACCCCAAAATACCTTGAAGCATTAATGGGACTTAATGAGACCCATTACTGCCAAAGGCTCCTCATTGACTCATTAGAGCAGATACTTGGAGACGGTGACTGCAGGTAGGCAAGGGCACTGCACAGGTGGCTGTAATGCTGAGAAAACCCTTGGTTCGTTTTATGAAGCAGGCAAGGCCAAACCCTGAGCCCAGGTCCTGGGAAGGCAGTTTCTGAGAAGAGAAGAATAAAGTTTTGTCTCACTGGCCCTGGTGGTAGAGACAGCTGCTATAGTCAAGACGACAAAGACCTCAGTCCTTTTGGACCTCTCGGTCTTGCTAGAACCCTTGGCCATCTCTATGCAGGCTGCCCTACACTGTCCCATGCCTCACCTCTTTCCCTTCAGCTTGCTGACAGCCATCTTGCTTTCCCACCTAGCTCTCACCCTGGCATTTCTATGCCTTCACTGATGGCTCTCCACCCTCACCAGCTGCTCCTTGAAACACAAAGCCATGGGATAATCCAGACTCCCTCTGGGTGATCTCTTGCAGCACAAGACTACCCTCTCAGTGAGGATTATTTTTTCTCACATCCAGACAGAACCTTCCCAGCTGTAATTTGTGGAGGTTTCTTGCTCTTCCCGCTACTAAGAAAAGCTCCATTGTCCCTGAAACTGTGAGGAATGAGCGATTTGTGTAAAGAAAATCTAGTGAATATAAGCTTGAAGCAAATGTCATTGATATTGAAATAAAGGAATATATGTAGGGCATGACCATAAGCAGGGGAGTGGTCGTCCTTATGTAACTTCCTGATAAGTATAGTTTGGGTAACTCCCTTGATATGTGTAACTTATGTAGCCTCCTGATATGTAAGTTAGTTCCTGATATACTAGTGCAAACCAGTGTTGTAAATAACCGCAGAAATGTCAAGAAAATGTATAGCCAAATAAAGTAGCATAATATAAGTAGAATAACGGAGCGCCTGCACAAACAGAGAGGTCATGTAGAGTGCACTGACGAAGAGGAGCATCTTCCTCCAAACGACCACCGGACGACCACCTAGAAAAAGATGAAGCATGCGCAGACCGGGGAAGTGGTGACGTACTTAAAGAAAGAGTCATCTTCCAAGAAAAAGGCGGAGAAAGGCAAGAAACGAAGCCTAGAGAAGTATAAAGGAAGGAATTGTAAGAAGTGAAGGTGTGCGTCTTGGTGGAGCGGAGACTCCCGACGCACCCAGCGCTGTTTGCTTGCCTCTATTTGTTTAATAAATTGCAAACTTAAATTGGAATCCTGTTTGGGACTAAATCATTTATCACAACTGGGGACTCGTCCGGGATGGTCTTGGTTCCTGAATACTGACTTGATCTAGGAGGGGCGCCCCACCATTTGGTGGCTCCTGATCGGGTCGGGACTAACACCATCCTGAACCCAAATAGGGGCAAGCAAAGAATTTGATTTTTTATGAGCTCCCTTGCCGGCTGCAGCAGTTTATTTTGCCCGTAATTCTGCGCGCGAAGATCCGAACGAAGATGACGGGGTTGTAAGTATTTAAGGTGTATACCGTTCGGTTGGGTGGGATTCGGTTGCCTGTGTGTGTAAGAGTGTGACTGAGACGGAAGCTAGTTCCGAAGCGATTGTGGAGGTCTTCTAACCGCGGTTCCAATCTCCCGCGAGGGACTTGGCCGGTGAAGGACCGAAGCGATTTTTATAGGATCCATAGGTGAGTGAGAAGTTTGAAACCCCCTGCAAGACACTCTGCTTGGTAACCAAGGGCTGTAGGAATTGCCACAGTAAAAATTCCTAGATGGGTCAGACGAAATCGAGAATCCAGGACCAGAAGAAAGGGAGCGAATTACTAAAAATACCTCCGGAGATTCCATTAGGAATAATGTTAAAACATTGGAATAATAAGGGCCCTGGAAAAGGGAAGACAAAAGAGAAATTAGTTAAATATTTTATGGTAAAATGGCCAAAGAACCCCTTGAGACCCCACGTTTTTTTTGGCCTTTATTTGGGTCATTTGAGGATTGGGTTTGTCAGGCGCTAAACCTGTATGTAAATTCTAAGGAACCGTTTTGCCAAGAGGAGAGCGAGTATGCTAGTTTATGGATAAAGGCCTGTGTGGGCATTTTTCATCTTAAAACAGGAGTAGGGAAAAATAAGACCGTAGGGGAGCAACACATGGAAAAGGAAAAGAAGGATTGGGACCCCCTAGATCACTTACCTCCCCCGTATAATCCAGCTACCCGTCAAATACCGTCACCAAATCTGACGACTTCCCCTACGGCCCCGGGGTCGAATTCAACTCTAAGGGGAGGATCCCAAACTGAGCACCCAGAGCGTCTTTGTATCCTTTACGGGAAGTACCTCTGGGTGGAGATAGAGGATTGGCAAGAGAGAGGGTTGGAAGAATTACTAAGAGAAGCTCAAAAGGTTTATGTCAGGAGGGACGAAGAAAAACAAGAAGCAGAGGCAAGAATTTTTGTAGCAGCAGTGAGGGAAAGTCAGAGGAGTAAGACTCAGCTGGGAGAGAAAAAAAGATAAGAGACCAGAACAGCCACCCCAGGGACAATCTCATCAAGACAGACCCACAACTCCCATCTGTTACTATTGTAACAAAAAGGGACGTGTTCAGAAAACCTGCCGTAAACGGGAATGGGATGAGAAAATGTTCAAAGAGGATTAGGGGTGTTAGGGGCTGTATCTTCTGGGGACCTCAACATCAACAGAGCCCTTGATAAAACTATTAGTAGGTCCCCAAAAAGAAGAATTTTTATTTTTAGTAGATACTGGAGCTGAAAGGTCAACGATTCAGAAACTCCCAAAAGGGGTAGGAAAAGGAAAAGCCCAGATGTCAGTAACAGGTGCAAAAGGAGAACCCTTCAAAGTCCCCATCTTAGAAGAAGTAGAGATTGAGACAGAGACAAAAATTTGTTTAAATGATTTACTTTTATTACCAGAAGCAGAATATAACCTATTAGGGAGGGACTTGATTTTAAAACTAAACCTAACTATTCAGAACCAAGGAGATCGGTTATATATTAACTTATGTACCTTAACCCAACTTGATGAGGAAAAAATTGACCCCCAAGTATGGTATAAGGAAGGAGATGTTGGGAGATTAGATATGGAACCCATCAAGGTACAAATAACAGACCCTCATAAGCCAATTAGAATTAAACAATATCCTATATCTATAGAAGGCCGGAGAGGTCTAAAACCTATTGTGGATAAATTACTAAAAAATGGGACTTTGGAACCATGTATGTCACCCCACAATACCCCGATACTCCCTGTAAAGAAATCAGATGGTACATATAGGAGGGTACAGGATTTGAGAGCCGTGAATCGGCGAACAATCACCAAATTCCCTGTCGTGGCAAATCCTTATACTTTATTGAGTCACCTGTCTCCTAAACATATTTGGTATAGTGTAATAGATTTGAAAGATGCCTTTTGGGCCTGTCTTTTGGATAAGGGGTTCAGAGATTATTTTACCTTTGAATGGGAAGACCCCGAAACAGGACGAAGAACAACAATTAAGGTGGACTGTGCTACCACAAGGGTTTACGGAGTCACCAAATTTGTTTGGACAGACCTTAAAGAAAATCTTACAAGGTTTTACAGTACACGAGGAGGGAAAAATTATTACAATATGTGAATGATTTACTGGTAGCAGGAGAAACTGAAGAGGAGACCCGAAAAGCCACCATTAGATTGTTAAATTTTTTAGAGAAAAAGGGATTAAAAGTGTCCTGCTCGAAATTACAATTTATAGAGCAAGAAGTAAAATATTTGGGACATTGGTTAAGCAAAGGAAAAAAAAAGAAATCAGATCCTGACCGGGTTTCTGGTATTTTAATCCTAAGACCTCCACAGACTAAAAAGGGAATGGAAAAAAAAAAAAACAAAAAAAAAAACCCAAACAAAACAAAACAAAACAAAACAAAAAAACCACAAAAAACCCACACACACTGGTGGGATATTTATCCAAATTGTTAGATTCGGTGAGCAGGGGGTGGCCAGCATGTCTCCAAGCCCTAGTTGCTATGGCATTATTGATAGAGGAAGCTAGGAAAATTACCTTTAGTGTACCTCTAAAGGTATATATGCCACATAATGTTAGGAATGTCCTCCAACAGAGGACAGAGAAATGGTTGACAGATAGTAGACTTCTGAAATATGAAACCATCTTGATAGATTCACCTAATTTGGAATTAGGAGTCACCTCTGCCCAGAGCCCCGCTCAGTTCCGGTTTGGGGAACCCTCAGAAGCAGTAGTGCTATAACACAATTGTTTAGAAGTTATAGAATCCCAGACAAAAGTAAGGCTCAATCTTAGAGATATTGAATTGGAGGGAGGAGAAAAATTGTTTGTAGATGGATCCTCCCAAGTAATAGAAGGGAAGAGAAAATCAGGATATGCAAAAATTGACAAGGACTTAGAACTTGTGGAATCAGGACCTCTGAGTCCATCATGGTCAGCTCAGGCTTGTGAGCTTTATGCCTTATGTAGGGCCCTGGAATTATTAAAAGAAAGAAGAGGGACCATATTCACAGATTCCAAATATGCATATGGAGTAGTCCATACTTTTGGAAAAATTTGGGAGGAAAGAGGCTTGATTAACACTCAAGGAAAGAACTTAATACATCAGGAGTTGATAGTAAAATTTTAAAAGTGTTAAGAGAACCAAAGGAAATAGCCGTGGTGCATGTGAGGGGACACCAAAAGGGATTAGATTATCGAATTAGAGGAAATAATTTAGCAGATAAGGAGGCTCAGGAAGCAGCCTTGAGGATTGAAACTGTTAAAATTAATCATACACAAACAAAGGAGGACACTAGTGGAAGAGGATAAGAGGAAAAGGAGAAAAAGTTTACGCTGGAGGAACAAGCAAAATTAGAGAAAATAGGAGCTAGAGTGGAACAAGGGAAATGGACATTACCTGATGAGCGAGAGATGTTGCCAAAAGCTTACGCTAGGCAGGTATTAGAACGCTTACACGCGCAAACACATTGGGGTACAAAAGTGTTAAGTGATCATTTCCTTAAACAGTTTGGCTGTATTGGAATTTTTTGAAATAGCAAGGCAAATTACACAAGGGTGTTTAACTTGTCAAAGGGCAAATAAGGCCGTGTTTCAACAAGTGGCCATGGGAGGAAGAAAACTAGCTTATAGACCGTTTGAAAGGATTCAAGTCGACTTTACCAAATTACCAAGAATAGGAAGATTGAAATATTTGTTAGTTATAGTAGACCATTTAACACGATGGGTCGAAGCCTATCCTGTAGCAAGAGCGACAGCTCAGACGGTGATAAAATTTTACTAGAACACCTAATCCCCAGGTATGGGATAATACAATATATTGATTCTGATCAAGGCACTCGCTTTACTTCTAAAATTATAAAATCCTTGTGCCAATCATTAGGTATTAAATGGGAATATCATACCCCATGGCATCCTCAAAGTTTGGGAGTAATAGAAAGAATAAACCAAACAATAAAGCAAGAGCTAGCGAAGCTAATGGTTGAAACACAGATGCCATGGACTAAATGTTTACCGCTAGCCCTTCTTAACATAAGGATCAAACCGCACAGTGAGACTGGATTATCGCCATATTAGGTTTTATACGGCATGCCCTATCTCCGAGGGAAACAATGTAGTGGAAGATTATAATATTCGGAAATATGTTATCATTTTAGGAGAAAGGTTGAAAGAACTAAGAGATATAGGAATAATGGCACAAACCCTACCTTTGGGGTTTGCAATCCATCAATTCAAACCAGGGGATAAGGTACTGATCAAAACTTGGAAGAAAGAAACTTTAGTTCCTTCATGGGAAGGACCCTTTGTTGTATTGTTAACTACAGATACTGCCATCTGGACCGCGGAAAAGGGGTGGACGCACGCGACTCGAGTAAAAGGACCCATGAAAGACTGGAAAGTTATTTTACAACCTGGAACCACAAAAATAACATTAAAAAGGGAATGAACGTATGAGAAATGATCACGAATTAAAGACTATAGCATTAAGCAATTATCGGGCAGGACTAAGTTTATGTCCACTCTGTAAACCATGTTGTATGATTATTGAGGGTTAGGTGTAACCTGTGTAACAAATATATCATTTCCCACAGAGGCTAACAGGGACGTTTTCAAATTCAAAGCTGAAGTTTCCTCTGCATTCAGTGTGGACAGACTACTCCTATAGGAGATTTCTGGTGGGTAAGATTTATTACTGTCATCGAAATAAAGAAGTCCGCTTGAGAAGGGGGAGAGGGCAAGACCGGGTGGGGATTCTCAGTCGCGACCAAGTAAGGCCAGTCAAGGACGAGCACCCCTTGTAGCTGATGCCTCCGACCATGAGATCCCTTACCGGACCTCTCCTGATTTTACTCGGACTCACCAACCTGGTGACAGGTAATCAAAATTGCACCGAGTGCATAAGAACCGCCCAGCACGGACGAGTAAGTAATAAAACATTAATGTACCACACCTATTACGAGTGCAAAGGGAAACAGAACGGGAGTTGTATATACAATGGAACACAATATAAGAAATGCTCGGTGGAAAATGATACTGTTTGTTACGATCCAAAGGAACTTCTTTATCAATAGTGGGTAGAAATGAAAACAAATTCGGAAGTAGGAAGATTAATTGGAATAAGTAAGGATATGGCCAATTTGAGCACATCAGTATCGGTAATTTTTGATGCATGCGATATTATAGATGATGATCTGGATATTAATTGTGGGAGTGTAGAGTGGAGATGATGCTATAGTAATCAACCAAAATATATTTGCCCAGGTGGAGGTGGACGTCAATGTCAGATAAATCCTGATTATGTACCTAGTCAAACGGTGAGATATCAGTCAGCACACCTATGTGGAAGAAGGGGATGGTCTTGTGTATGTTAGGATACTGCAAGCTGGGGATATGACAGCCAATGTGGGGATTTACAAGCTTCAATCACAAGGGTACAAACAGACCATAATTGTACAACCTGTACCTGTAATTTAGTAAATTTAACCCTTATAAATTTAGAAATTTGGAAACAGAAAAAAATAACCAAAATTGGACTTAAGATATATGGACCTGGAGAAGACCCAGGTGTAGTTATTAATATTGAAATGAAAGAAAAGAGAATCGGTGCAGCATAGACTGTTATTTAAGTCATTTTATCATGAAATGGAAACAGGAACGAAATATGAAATTCCCACAGTGGCTAAAAATCTATTTGTAAATCTTGCTGAGAACATTGCTAAGTCACTAAATGTAACTAATTGTTATGTATGTGGTGGAACTAATCAGGAGAGAATTGGCCCTGGGAGGCCCAAGAGAGCAACATACCAGACCCTAATGTTTAGAACATATCAACTCAGGTCAGGAAACAACAATGGATATTACAAACCAGCATAATAAGAAGAAGCTGTTGGCAAAATGACGCTGGGAGTAAACCAGTCGGATATTTAGTATGTGAAGGGGGATATAACTGGAATAGTACTTACCAAAAGTAGGATAAATGGGGCACTGCCCAAGAAATAAGTAAAAATCATGCGAATTGGACCAACGGAACCACTATTGATAAAGGGTGGTCAAGTCCAGAAGGGCAATATTGGATCTGTGGAAAATTTGCATATACCCGATTACCAAAAAACTGGACCGGAGCGTGCGTGTTAGGAACTATACGGCCAAGCTTTCTCTTATTACCTATAAACCGAGGAGAACGCCTAGGGGTACTGGTATATACAGACGCATTAGAAACTCACAACCGAAGGGGAAAAAGAGAGCTACAAATAGGAAAATGGAAAGATAATGAGTGGCCACCTGAAAGAATAATAGCATATTATGACCCAGCGACATGGGCAGAAGATGGGTCCTGGGGATATAGGACCCCCATTTATATGTTGAATAGAATAATCAGGTTGCAAGCTGTAGTAGAAATAATTGTAAATAAAACGGGTAATGCTCTAGGATTGGTGGCTAAACAAAATACTAAAATGCGTACAGCCCTATATCAAAATAGACTCGCACTAGACTATTTACTAGCACAGGAAGGAGGAGTCTGTGGAAAATTTAATCTCACAAATTGTTGTTTAGAGATAAATGATGAAGGAAAAGCCATCAATGAATTAGTAAGAGAAATGAAAAAAGTAGCCCATGTGCCAGTCCAAACGTGGAATGGAATAAATGTCCAAGGACTATGGACAACGTGGGAAAATTTATTCTCAGGAAACTGGGTAACAAAAATCATTATCGTTTTGTTAGGATTGTTTGGAGGTATGTTAATAATACCATGTCTAATTCCTTGTCTTTCACAAGCTGTAGCTTCTGCGATTAATGGAATGAAATTTACAGCCACTCCAATAGAACCAACACAGAGTGAGAGAAAACATGTTTTAATGTTGGTAAAACATATAGAGGAACCCGAGTTAATACCCATCAAACAAACTTTAAATAAATTTTACACGAATCACAGTGGTGAAAAAGAAAACGGGGGATTGTGAGGAATGAGCGATTCGTGTAAAGAAAATCTAGTGAATATAAGCTTGAAGCAAATGTCATTTATATTGAAATAAAGGAATATATGTAGGGCATGACCATAAACAGGGGAGTGGCAGTCTTTATGTAACTTCCTGATAAGTATAGTTTGGGTAACTCCCTTGATATGTGTAGCTTCTGTAGCCTCCTGATATGTAAGTTAGTTCCTGATATACTAGTGCAAACCAGTGTTGTAAATAACCGCAGAAATGTCAAGAAAATGTATAGCCAAATAAGGTAGCATAATATAAGTGGAATAACGGAGCGCCTGCACAAACAGAGAGGTCATGTAGGGTGCACTGACGAAGAGGACCATCTTCCTCCCAACGACCACCGGACGACCACCTAGAAAAAGATGAAGCATGCGCAGACCGGGGAAGTGGTGACGTACTTAAAGAAAGAGTCGTCTTCCAAGAAAAAGGCGGAGAAAGGCAAGAAACGAAGCCTAGAGAAGTATAAAGGAAGGAACTGTAAGAAGTGAAGGTGTGCATCTTGGTGGAGCGGAGACTCCCGGCGCACCCAGCGCTGTTTGCTTGCCTCTATTTGTTTAATAAATTGCAAACTTAAATTGGAATCCTGTTTGGGACTAAATCATTTATCACAAAACCATTCTTCAAGCAGCTGCAGGCTGCAGCTACTGCAGTGCCCTGACCCTCCACTTCCCCAGGCTAAACAAGCCGTTGTTAAAAATAAATATATTAAGGTCTGCGCCCGCGATCCTGCAGACACCGCCCCCCCCCGCGACACACGCGCGCTCAGACTCACTCAGCCACCCCCCCCCGCGCGCGCGCGCTCCCCCTCCCTGCGCTGCAGCTCCGGACCCGCAGGCCGGTGGGTGCGGCCCCCCCCGGCCGCAGACTCTCCGGCGCCCCGGAGCAGCGGGGGGCAAGGGGGGCTGCAGCCGCGCGTGCCCCGCTGCCCGGCAACCGGCCCCCCCGGCGGCGGGGGAGGGAGCCTGGCGCAGAGGCTGGCTGGGGGAGGGGGGATGGCGGCGCTTTTCGGAGGTTTCTGTTTGGGTCGGTTGGGTTGGGGGGTTTTTTTCTCTTTTCGTTTTTCACCTCCCCCGCCGTTCGCGTTCGTTGGTTTTCACCGCGCGGCGGCGGCGGCCCGCGCGCAGCGGGGCTGTTGTGCCAAACGCGGGTTCCGTCACCCGGTGCGCAGAGCGCCGGGAAACACACGGAGTCGAGACGGCGGCTTTTCTTCCGCCCCTGCGCCGAGCTGGGTGCCGGTGGTAGGCCCACAAAGCTGGCGCGCCTCGGTTAACGCAGGGAAAATATTTCTACGCTCCGAGCAACAAGTCACCGTTATTTTTTTGAGAGCTGGCGCAGGCGCCCTTGCGCCTGTTGGTTCCCGCAAGCCTCGTCTCCACGGCGACAGCGTCCTCCTTTTTTACTGCGCGTGCCCCGTGAGGAAGGGGCTTCTGTGGGTAGGGGTCTTCCCCTACCGGAGGGCAGGCTTGTGCTATGCCGAGTCGATGTTAATTAGATGTTACTTACGATAGTTCACTCAAAGGTCGGCAGTTGCGTTCCCTTTGCGGTTGCCTTGTTCCTTCCCTCAGGCTTGCGCCTCGTTGACTCCTGACAGAGCCTAAACAATACCCCCGCTTTGTGCCTCGCATACCTTCAGCAGGGTGACTGACCGACGGACTGGCCGACCGACGGACTGAGGACGAAAGGCGGGAGGGGGGCACGGGTGCGGCAGGGACGCCGCGGGGTCCTAAAGTCTCCCGCCTTCCTTCCTTCCCCGGGCCGGCAAAACTGCTGGCGGAAGGGGGAGGGGGGGTGTCTCCGTGTGTGCGTGTGGCCGCGGGCGAGGGGTTCGTGCCGGGGCCGGTTTGGGAGCGTGTGTGGCGGGTGTGCACGCAGTAAGAAACGAAAAAGTCTGGTAACGCTGTGGACAACGCCGCCTTCTCTGCTACAGCCTGCGCTGTGGCCCGCCTCGGTGTCCGCCTGCGGGCGATGTGCTCGGCTCGGCTCCCGGTTGAAGCCGTCCCTGGGAAAGCAGCAGCCCCGTGCCTCGGCCTGGGCAGAGACCTGCGTCCCCGAGGCCGGGCTCCGGCTGCCGGAGAGGTGGGCCGCGCCTCTCGCTAGCGGCCGTCGGCGTGTCCGTCGCCAGCGGGATGCGTTCCAGTGGTGAGCAGCGCCCAGAGGACAGGCCCAGCAGCCTCAGGCAAAGCGGGGTCGCTGCTTTGCTGATGGTGGTGTCCGAAAAGGCGGTTTCGTTTCCCGGCGTGCGATAGGCCAGTCTCACACACCGAGACGAGATACCGGTTTATTCCAGACCTGCGCAGAGCTGGGTGCTGGGTGGTAGGCCCACAAAGCTGGCACCCCGCGGTTAACACCCGGAAAATATTTGTAGGTTTCTAGCAACACTTACCAGTATTCTTAAACATACCTCAGCTGCCACCACGTTTACACATAAGCAGATTAACTTCTGGCAGCCTTGTAGCAATGGGGCTCGCTGCGGTGGGGTGGGGAGGGCGGGCGGCTGGGGCTGGGCACCGCCGCCTCTGCCTGGTCCCCGGTCCCCGGTCCCCGGTGGTGAGAGAGAAGAGTAAGAAAAGGTAAGGGGGAGGGAGGCTAGATAAATAAATAGCTAAAAAAATGACAATCAAAAAGAAACGGGGGGTGTGCAGGGTGCGTGTGGGCGTCTTGACACAGAACTCTCCGGGGTGAGGGCAGGCGGGCGGTTTGGGAGGAGGGAGTGGGGAGAGCAGGTTTAGGACAAATGCTGATCTGGCACTCTCTGCTAATTCTTGATGGATTAACATACACCGACCTATGGTTAATGAATGTAATAAATAATTCATTAACCGGTAATTAATATACGAAGTAATGATTAGCGATAGAGCAATACAGATTAATATTTACTGGAATT
Source organism: Phaethon aethereus (assembly GCF_964289735.1). Lineage (NCBI taxonomy): Eukaryota > Metazoa > Chordata > Aves > Phaethontiformes > Phaethontidae > Phaethon > Phaethon aethereus. The sequence goes on along the minus strand of NW_028114265.1, from coordinate 267,003 downwards.
AACATCCAGTGGATTAAGATCACGTTAATAAGGAACTACTTTACTGATAACAAGTTCTAGGTGAGGAACAGAGCCGTCGTGTAGCACGTGTAATTAATGATAATTAATAATGATGAATTGATAGTAGATAATTACAACAGTAAATCAGAGTGATGATAAAGAAAAAAAAATACATGATAAGTAACTGGAGGACAGTAGTGTTAATGCAGTACCACAAAATACTAATAAATAAAATAATCGATCTTAATAGGTAACGACTGTTATTAATAAGTAATTATTAATGATTGATTTAGACTAATTTGATTAATAAAAACTTAATCAGTTCATTAATTTTTTATTCATTTATTTGTTGTAGACCGATAGATACTATATAACTCAAATAGCATCGATCAATAGGAATGAAAAGTTAATAAGAATTTCAGTTATTAATAATGGTCAGCTTACTCACGTTTGATGGAGGTCTTTGTGGCCTTGCCGTAGAACATCAGGCTGCAAGGCTTTCGCCTCATCCCAGACATCACTCAACAATAGTCAGTTATGAGACTGTCTGACTGCAACCCATCAGGGTTGCTTTTGAAGAGGAGCGTGTTGCTCCAGTCAAACCCTGCTACTCCCTACAGACCCACAGTGGTTTCCCACATTATCCACCCTGTGACCTTAGTCACAACTCACTGAGAGGAACATTGTGTAATTTGTATTTAGGTGGGTCGAGGCATTCATCTCCTTCCTGTGTTTTCATCCTCTCTTGTTGGTTGGTAATTTATTGTTGGGATCACTCTGCACGGCTCGACCTTAAGGAGAAGGAGCTGCAGCATTGAGAAGCTGGTAAACAGCTAGATATCTGCACGGCTCGGCCTTGAGAAGAGGGAGCTGTGGCATTGGGAAGCTGGTAAACAGCTGGACATCTGCAGGGCTCGGCCTTGAGGAGAAGGAGCTGTGGTAAACAGCTAAGAAGCAGCACTGTATAAGAAAAACAGGATGGAACCCGGACCACGTAGCAGTAACCGCAAGTAGGAGGAGTATGATAATGCAATCTTTAGGGCTAAGCCAATGATTGTAAGACAAGTATGCATAAGGTAGAACTTAGTGTATAAATATGTGTAAGGTTTTGCAATAAAGTTGAAGCTTGCCTTATCACTCATATTGAGTCGACTGCTTGCCTTCCCTCGCTCGTCGCAATTTATAATAGGGGATGGTATTAAAGGGATGTATTCAGGATCATAGATGTGGATCCTCTTAACACGCATGGTTACAGCTCTAGTTATCATAGATTTCACACGTGACAATCAAATACGGACAATAACAATCATTATGATAAACATTAATACATACTGGGTTAGACTATGATCCCATCCACTAACTTTTAATCTGAGCCAACTGAAAATATTTTAAATCCACCTCGTTCATTGCCAGTTGCTTGGTTTCATGTTCTCATTGAGCTCATGGGTTTGGTCCACAGTTTTTTGCATTTCATCTCTAGCTTGATGCAGAGTAGCGGACACATTTGGAATTGACAGCAGGTTTTGCCAGGATAGGTGTTATTCAGCCATCCACAAACGCTGTTCTCCTTTAGTAGTACCATATTCAATGCTAATTGATTTTCTAAAGTCATCTGTGAGGCTGCTCGTGGGTACAAGCTGGGTGTTGCTTAGCCTTGCTGGCTGGCTGCATACAATTAGCTAGAGTCTCTCCTTGCCATGGTAGATTTTCTAGATATAATCAATTTTCAATTATCACAGCCGAAGAAGTCCAAAACAATCCCATTGCTAAGCTTACTCTCATCCCTGCTGTATAATAGCTTGGCCGTGACACGGAGGGCAATACATTTCTCTTTGTTCTGTACCCTCTTGGTTTCATGAATGACTACAGTGAATGACTCCTGAGTATGATTAAAAGCTATTATGGGAGATAAACTTGTGGAATTCCTAAAGTGCATTCTAACCCATCCCAATAGGGTTGACTGTAATCTGATATCTCTTCATTAGAACATACCCATACGGTCTCAAGCAGTGCAGGATACATTAGAGTGGTACTTGTGCTCTTTACTACTGGCTCATGAGTCTTGCATCCGTTTTTTATAATGTTGGGAAGGAATCCTACATTTACTAGCCATGTGTTTAGAGGATTCTATCTGACATGCTGTCTGTAAGCTAGGGATTGGAGCACTGTAATTGTGGCACAGGCATATACTTCTTAAGGCGTGATGGAGGTCTGAGGCAAACGGTATCCATAGATAATCATCCATATTGTAACAATTTATCTTGTTTATACAATTCCATAGCCTGTCTGGTTCCAATGACATGGTATAATGGGGTCTCTTCACCCATTGTTTAAAACGTCTTTTATGATCAGGGGTGGTCCATATGCAAGAAACATTACTAGATTGTGGGCCACATGCAGATCCATACTTAGAGGTGTGAAATATGTTCATCTGATTCGTGTGATGAAGTGTAATCTTCTGGACTTTTATGGATTTCTCCTGCACCATAAAAAGGGGTATTTTACAGGAGAAGGTTAAACTACTTGGCTCGTATATCAGCTCAAACCAGTTTGACCACTGACCGCATAGTATTGTGTAAAGAAAGTGCATGCATAAGGTTTGGGGTCATCCTGGGGGCACGCCGAGGAAGATTCGAGAAGACTCTAGCAGGAGAAGAGGGCATGCGCTGAAGAAGACACGCCTGTTCATGAATATGTATTAACGGACAGGTTATAAACCAGGAACAGGAGCTGTACCGCGTGCGTCTTGGTGGAGCAGAGACTCCCGGCGCACCCAGCGCTGTTTGCTTGCCTCTATTCGCTTAATAAATTGTAAATTTGAATTGGAATCGTGTTTGGGACGAAATCATTTATAACAATTGGGGGCTCGTCCGGGATGGTCTTGGTTCCTGAATTCTGACTTGATCTAGGAGGGGCGCCCCACCTTTTGGTGGCTCCTGATCGGGTCGGGTCGGGACTAACGCCATCCTGAACCTGAATAGGGGCAAGCAAAGAATTTGATTTTTTATGAGCTCCCTTGCCGGCTGCAGCAGTTTATTTTGCCCGTAATTCTGCGCGCGAAGATCCGAACGAAGACGACGGAGTCGTAAGTATTTAAGGTGTATACCGTTCGGTTGGGTAGGATTCGGTTGCCTGTGTGTGTAAGAGTGTGACTGAGACGGAAGCTAGTTCCGAAGCGATTGTGGAGGTCTTCTAACCGCGGTTCCAATCTCCCGCGAGGGACTTGGCCGGTGAAGGACCGAAGCGATTCTTATAGGATTCGTGGGTGGGTGATAGGTCCTAAACCCCCTGCAAGACACTCTTACTGGTAGCCAAGGGCTGTAGGAATTGCCACAGTAAAAATTCCTAGATGGGTCAGACGAAATCGAGACCCCAGGACCAGAAGAAAGGGAGCGAATTACTAGAAATACCTCCGGAGAGTCCATTAGGAATAATGATTGAAAATTGGAATGATAGGGGCCCCAGAAAAGGAAAAAGTAAATTAAAATTAGTTCAATATTGTATGGTAGAATGGCCAAAAGAACGTTTGAGACCACATGTCTTTTGGCCCGCTTTTGGATCTTTTGAAGACTGGGTCTGCCAGGCCTTAAATATATATGTTAATTCAAAGGAACCTTTTAGTCAGGAGGAAAGTGATTATGCAGGATTATGGGACAGAACTTTACGTTCTTTTCCAGCCTCAATACTTACATTAAAAACAGATGAAAAGTTTGAGGAAGAAGAAGAGGGGAAAAGTGAAAAGGAAAAAGATGATAAATGGGAGCCACTGGATAACCTACCGCCTCCATGTTCTAATAATCCATCTCCGGCGGCGGCTCCCCCTCCGGTGGCCGTAGTACCTCTCTCTGTACCACCGTTGCCCCTGTCTCCACCACCAACAGCACCGGAATTAGATCGACCTCCGGCTGCATGTACGAGAAGTAGGACTGCTGTATCTGAGGGAGCTTCTCTATATCCCTTACGAGAAGTACCCCTCGGAGGCAATCAGGGAGGCATCGGGTTTGTGGCAGTCCCGTTAAATACCACAGACGTAAGAAATTTCAAGAAAGAAATGGGGACCCTATTAGATGATCCCCTCGGAGTAGCTGAAAAATTGGACCAATTCCTAGGCCCCAATACTTATACCTGGGAAGAAATACAGTCCATTTTAGGGATCCTATTCACTGTTGAGGAAAGGGGAATGATTAGACAAGCTGGAATGAGAATTTGGGAAAGACAGAGTCAGGCAGGACCCCCGGGAGATCAGAAATGGCCAAATGTGGATCCCCACTGGGATCATCAACAACCCCCAGGAAGACAAAATATGAGGGATTTGAGAACGTTAATCATACAGGGAATAAGGGAAGCGGTTCCCCGAGGGCAAAACATTACTAAAGCATTTAATGAACAACAAGGGAAAGACGAATCTCCAACAGAATGGTTGGAGAGGTTGAGGAAAAACCTACCAATGTATTCTGGAATTGATCCGAATACAGTGGCTGGGACCGCACTCCTTAGAACACAATTTGTAGCTAAATCCTGGGGGGATATAAGAAGGAAATTAGAAAAATTGGAGGATTGGCAAGAAAGAGGATTAGAGGAGTTACTTAGAGAAGCCCAGAAAGTCTATGTTAGGAGGGACGAAGAAAAACAAAAAGCAAAAGCAAAAATTTTTGTAGCAGCAGTAAGGGAAAGTCAGAAAAATAAGACGACTCCTGGAGAGAAAAGGGAAAAAAGAATAGAGCAGACACCCCGGGGACAGCCTTATCGAGGAAGATTTACAATTCCCGTCTGTTACTACTGTAACAAGAGGGGACATGTTCAGAAGAACTGCCGTCAGCGGGAACAAGATGAGAAGATGTTCAAAGAAGATTAGGGGTGTCGGGGGCTCTATCTTCTGGGGACTTCAACATCAACAGAGCCCTTGATAAAATTATTGATTGGTCCCCATAAAGAGGAAGTTTTATTTTTAGTGGATACAGGGGCCGAAAAGTCAACCATTCAAAAACTTCCAAAAGGAATAGAAAAAGGGAAGAGTTACGTGTCAGTAGCAGGAGCAAAAGGAGAGCCTTATAAAGTAAATACATTGAAAGATGTAGAAGTAGAAACAGAAAAGAAAATTTGTCTTAATGATTTACTTTTGCTCCCTGAAGCGGAATACAATTTATTAGGAAGGGATTTGATTTTGAAGTTAAACTTGAGCATTCAGAGTCAAGGGGACAAATTGCAGATTAAATTATACACTTTAACACAAGAGGATGAAGAAGCTATTAACCCCTCAGTGTGGTATAAGGAAGGGGAAACTGGAAAGACAAAATGGACCCCATAAGCATTCAAATAATAGATCCGCACCGCCCAATTAGAATCAAGCTATACCCTATACCTATGGAGGGTCGAAAAGGATTAAAACCTGTAGTTGACAGACTTTTGGTAAAAGGAACCCTAGAACCATGTATGTCACCTCGTAACACGCCCATTCTTCCCGTAAAAAAGCCGGATGGGTCATACAGGATGGTGCAGGACTTAAGAGCTGTAAATCAGCGAACAATCACTAAATTCCCTGTGGTGGCAAATCCTTATACTTTATTGAGTCATATATCTCCCAAACATACTTGGTATAGTGTAATAGATTTGAAAGATGCTTTTTGGGCCTGTCCTCTGGATGAGGCATCCAGAGATTATTTTGCCTTTGAGTGGGAGGACCCCAAAACAGGACAAAAACAACAATTAAGATGGACTGTGCTACCACAAGGGTTTACGGAGTCACCAAATCTATTTGGACAAACTTTAGAAAAAATTCTACAAGATTTCACAATACCTAAGGAGGTAAAATTATTGCAATATGTGGACGATTCATTAGTAGCAGGAGAAACTGAAGAGGGGATCCGAAAAGCCACCATTAAATTGTTAAATTTTCAAGGGGAAAAGGGATTAAAGGTGTCCCGATCAAAGCTACAGTTTGTAGAACAAGAAGTAAAATATTTAGTACATTGGCTGAGTAAGGGAAGGAAGAAGTTAGATCCTGATAGGGTATCTGGGATTCTATCCTTAAGACCCCCACAGACTAAAACGGAAATTAGGCAAATACTGGGATTAGTAGGATATTGTAGACCATGGCTTGAAAATTATAGTGATAAAGTAAAATTCTTATATGAAAAATTAACTAATAACCAACTTAAGTGGTTTATTGAAGATGATCAGAGATTTGAGGAAGTAAAAAGGGCATTAATACAAGCACCTGTATTGAGCCTCCCAGATCTAGAAAAACCTTTCTATCTCTTTGTGAATACATCAAGCCAGACAGCATATGGAGTTCTTACTCAAGACTGGGCAGGAATCCAAAAAACCCATGGGGCATTGTTCTAAGTTACTTGATCCAGTAAGCAGAGCATGGCCTGCTTGTCTCCAAGCTTTGGTTGCTACAGCATTATTAATAGAGGAAGTTAGGAAGATTACCTTTAGTGCTCCTTTAACAGTGTATACCCCACACAATGTCAGAAATGTTTTACAACAAGAAGCGGAAAAATGGTTAACGGACAGCCGGATCCTAAAGTATGAAGCAATACTAATAGACTCCCCTGACTTAGAACTGAGGGTGACTTCTGCTCAGAGTCCAGCACAATTTTTGTTTGGAGAACCATCAGAGGAATTACAACATAACTGTTTAGAGGTAATTGAGACCCAGACTAAGGTGAGACCAGATCTAAGAGATGCTGAGTTGAAAAATGGAGAAGCGCTGTTTATAGATGGCTCCTCCCGAGTGGTAGAAGGGAAGAGAAAATCGGGATATGCAATAATTAACAAGGACTTAGAAATTGTGGAATCAGGACCTCTGAGTCCATCATGGTCAGCTCAGGCTTGTGAGCTGTATGCCCTATGTAGGGCCCTGGAATTATTAAAAGGAAGAAGCGGGACTGTATTTACAGATTCTAAATACGCATATGGGGTGGTCCACACTTTTGGAAAAATTTGGGAAGAAAGAGGTTGGATTAATACTCACGGGAGGAATTTAATACATCAAGAATTAATAGTAAAAATTTTAAAGGCGTTAAGAGAACCAAAGGAGATAGCAGTGGTACATGTGAGGGGACACCAAAAGGGACTTTTGGTGATTACCGAACTAGAGGAAATAACTTAGCAGCTAAAGAGGCCCAGGAAGCAGCCTTGAGGACTAAAGTTGCCAAAATTAATGTCATACAAACAAAGGAGGACACCAGCAAAGAAGGACGAGAGGAAAGAGAGAAGGAGTTTACCCCAGAAGGACAAACAAAATTGAAGAAAATAGGAGCTAAATTAGAACAAGGAAAATGGGCACTGCCCGATGGGCGAGAAATGCTGCCAAAAGCCTACACCAGGCGATTATTAGAACGTTTGCATGCACAAACACATTGGGGTACAAAAGCGTTAAGTGATCATTTTCTTAAACAATTTGGTTGTATTGGAATTTTTGAAATAGCAAAGCAAATTACACAAGGTTGCTTAATTTGTCAAAAGGTAAATAAGACAGTGTTTCGACAAGCAGCCACGGGAGGGAGAAAAACAGCTTACAGACCTTTTGAGAAAGTACAAGTCCATTTCACTGAATTGCCTAAGGTAGGGAGGATAAAATATTTATTGGTAATAGTAGATCATTTAACACAGTGGGTAGAAGCGTACCCTGTAGCACGAGCTATGGCACAGATGGTGGTAAAAATTTTATTGGAACATTTGATACCTAGATATGGGATAATCCAGTACATTGATTCTGACCAGGGCACACACTTTACTTCTAAAATAATAAAACTATTATGTCAATCATTAGGTATTCAGTGGGAATACCACACTCTGTGGCACCCACAAAGCTCGGGGAAGGTAGAAAGAATGAATCAAACAATAAAACAACAATTGGCTAAATTAATGATTGAGACACAAATGCCCTGGACGAAATGTTTACCATTGGCTTAACGAAAACATACAGTGAGACTGGAATATCGCCATATGAAATGTTCTATGGCATGCCTTATTTTCAAGGAATGCCTCTGGGGAACAAGGTAATTGAGGATCATAGTATCCAACAAGATATAATTACCATTGGAAAAAGATTAAAAGAATGAAGAGAGATTGGGATGGTGGCCCAAACACCACCTTTAGGATTTGCAATTCATCAGTTAGAACCAGGAGATAAAATTCTGATAAAAACATGGAAAGAAGGAAACCTATCTCCCCTCTGGGAAGGACCTTTCCTTGTTTTATTCACTACAGAAACAGCTGTGAGAACTGCTGAAAAAGGATGGACACATGTGTCACGAGTGAAAGGTCCAGGGAAGGAGTGGAAGGTCACATCTGACTAAATTGCTGTGGGAATTTTATTGCGGCTACTCCTGTAATAGAAACAGGAGTGAAACATGAAATTCCCACAGTTGCTAAAAATCTACTTGTAAATCTTGCTGAAAACATTGCTAAGTCATTGAATATAACTAATTGTTACGTTTGTGGTGGAACAAATCGAGGTGAACGATGGCCATGGGAAGCTATGGAGAGCAATATAAGTAATCCCCAAGTTTGGAAAACAATGGGAAAGGGTAATAGGAAACAACAATGGGTACTCCAAACGAGTATCATCGGAAGGAGTTGTTGGCAAAAGAAGAACAGGAAAAAGGAGCTGGAACTAGAATTTGTCCTTGGTGTAGAAGGTGGTGTTTATTTGTAAGAACTGCAGGCTAACTGGCAGTTTTCTGTAGCCATAAAGCCTTGCAAATAAAGAGGATCGCCAGGCTCGGGCAAGTGCTCAGGTCTGGACAAACCACTGATCTAGCAAAGCTCTGGCCTTCACAAGCAGTGCTCAATTAATTTGGGTACTAAGAAAGCACCCCCTTAAAGGAAGGAAGAGGGCAAGACCGGAGGGGAACTGGTGTTGCGGCTTAAAAAGGGTCTGCCAAGGGCTGCAACCCCTTTGGGCTGTGACCGCCGACCACTATGGCCCTGACCGGACCTCTTCTAGTTCTACTTGGGGTGAGTTCCTTGACTCTGACTACGGCAAATAACTGTAGTCAATATTGGAACAAGTCCAGCTGGGGTTTACCCCAGAAAAATGGGAAAACTGAGGACCTTTTCTAATTGTACAGCCCGTACGTGTAATCAACAATAAAACCTAGTTTTTTCCTGTTACCCATAAATTAGGGAGAGCGACTAGGAGTCCAGGTGTATAACGAATGGCCTCCTGAGAGATAAACTTGGAATGGAATCAATCTAGGAGGATTTTGGGGAGATTTTATGGGTGGTGATTGGCTTACTAAAATCGGGATAGTTGTATTGGGGATATGTGGGGAATTGTTACTAGATTAATCTACTCGGTTATACAAGGAATGCAGATATCTGCAGTACTCAATTGGAAACGAAAACACGAATCAATACTATAAAGAAAAAGATGGGGGATTGTGAAATATGTTCATCTGATTCGTGTGATGAAGTGTAACCTTCTGGACTTTTATGGATTTCTCCTGCACCATAAAAAGGGGTATTTTACAGGAGAAAGTTAAACTACTTGGCTGGTATATCAGCTCAAACCAGTTTGACCACTGACCGCATAGTATTGTGTAAAGAAAGTGCATGCATACGGTTTGGGGTCATCCTGGGGGCACGCCGAGGAAAATTCAAGAAGACTCTAGCAGGAGAAGAGGGCATGCGCTGAAGAAGACACGCCTGTTCATTAATATGTATTAGCAGACACGCCTATTCATGAATATGTATTAGCGAACAGGATCACGCTGAGGAAGATTCGAGAAGATCCTAGAAGGAGAAGAGGGCATGCGCCAAAGAAGACACGCCTGTTCATGAATATGTATTAACGGACAGGATATAAACCAGGAACAGGAGCTGTACCGCGTGCGTCTTGGTGGAGCGGAGACTCCCGGCGCACCCAGCGCTGTTTGCTTGCCTCTATTCGCTTAATAAATTGTACATTTGAATTGGAATCCTGTTTGGGACTAAATCATTTATAACACAGATAATTAATCAGACTGAAATTAGCGGTATCATTAGAGGAACATGGAAAGCTTTTAGGGCAAAGCACTCTATAACTACAAATCCCTTGGTGAGATATAATAAAGGTTATCATAGCTTTGTACGGGCGCTTTTCCCATCACGAGGAGTAGTACAGCTATGTGAAATATGTTCATCTGATTCGTGTGATGAAGTGTAACCTTCTGTCCTACGTATCCTTGTATGACCGCAAGCCTAAGTCTAGCAGAGTGGTTAATGTATATAATGTAATACATTGTAAACTTCAATTGGAATCCTGTTTGGGACTCAGACGTTTATCTCAGCTAGAAAAAGCAATAGTTAGCTTGTCGGCAGAAATGGAAATTATCGCCAATTATCGTATACATACGGAGGGGTTAACAGATGGAATTTTGGCCTGTGAGAAAACTGCAGTTAGAATATCAGAAAATGGATGGCTGGGTAAGAAACAGATACTATGCTGGGTGAGAGAAAACAGCCCAAGAGATAAGAAAGTTGATCAAGGTTAGGGGAGGATGGGGAAGACATGCAGTAACGGAGGAATATAAAGCACAATTCACAATTTTGTTTGCCTTATAACATTCTGCTATTGGCTTGAGCATGGTTGATATGTGACTGCTGGATTATGGTAATATGCCGCGTGAACAAAGCCTACGAACCAACAGACAGGGTGGCTGGGGCACGTGCAGCACGTCTGGCCAGCGGGCGCGTATGCCATAGGCTCTCTGTGTTGAAAGGTGGCAACCAAGGCGTGTTCTGACACTCGCTGGCCACGTGTGTCGAAACTCGTTCCTCTGCAAATGTATAAATACCGGGATTTCCCAAAGGGCAGTGGGCCGGTGTACGGCAAGGCCACCGTTGCCTCCGTGGGGACGCCCATGTAAAGCTGGCACCTACCGACTGCTGGGCTGAGTTCGTGGTGCAGGACGATAGAAGAATGTACAGATGGTCCATCTTCCTCACAGTCCTCGGGTTGCAAATGAACCATCAGGTTTTGTTTATAGATAAACAAAAAGGGGGTGATATTGGGATCACCCTGCATGGCTCGACCTTAAGGAGAAGGAGCTGTGGCATTGAGAAGCTGGTAAACAGCCGGACACCTGCAGGGCTCAACCTTGAAGAGAAGGAGCTGTGGTAAACAACTAAGAAGAAGCAAAGGAGCGCGTGGACATACAGAGGCGACCAATCCTGCCTCTGTGAGAGTCGCGTGGACTTAAAGCAATAGCCAACCGGGTAGCACTTTTAGGTGCGTGAACGGGCTGTATTTGTATAAAAAGCACGCTACGCTAACAATAAAGGTCTTTGGCCTGAAGCCCTGCCACAGTCCGTGCCCTATTACTCCAGACTCCTGAGCAATTTTTTCTCCAGGCTTAACAGTCCCAGACCTCTCAGCCTTCCGTCCTATGGAAGATGCTGCGGTCCCTTAAATCAGCTTTGTGGCCCTTTGATAGCCTTGCTTTAGCAGGTCAACAACTTTCTTGCACTGGGGAGCCCAGCACTGGACACAGCACTCCAGATGTGGCCCACCGGTGCTCAGTGGAGGAGAAGGTTAACTTCCCTCCATCTGCCGGCAATGCTTTTCCTAATGCAGCCCAGGAGGCTGCTGGCCTTTGCTGCGAGGCTGCCTGGCTGGCTCATGCTCAGCTGCTTGCCCTCCAGGACCCTAAGGTACTTCTCTGCAGAGCTGCTATCTAGCCAGTCAGCCCCCAGCATGATGTCCACAGTGTGGCTGGATGACAGGCTGTCCTCCCCCGGGGACTTTCTCAGCAGCAGCTTGTCCTTCTTGGAGATCGGCTTCACCTCTGTCACAGGCCCCACGCATTGCTGCAAGTGTCACCTGGGACAACAAACCCCTCTCCTGCCAGGGCTGCACAGCCCAAGGCCGTTTTCTGTCTGGTCTTGGGGACTGCAGCTTTTGCTCTCGTTGTGAGAACCTCCTTCATCATTATGTTGCCTCCTGCCATCCACTCCAGCACACATCGGCTGTGAAGCCTTTCCACACAAAGAGGGCCAATCTTTTGGTATCAGGTGTCCATGTGACAAATCTGCCCTTGGCCCTGGTGCCACATCTGAGGTGCTACAGGCCTAATGTGCACCAAAGCCCACAGCCTGGAGCACAGACAGCAGGAGGACAACATGCCATCGCAAAGCTGTGACGTTAGGGGAGCAAGAGTCAAGACGGAAAAGGACAGCTCCCACAGCTTTTGTGACTGACGGAGATACAACATCTTTAGGCGAGACTAACAGGGAAGGCGAGAAGTGGAGGATGCCCTGCTTGCTACCAGAGCAGGTCAGATGTGTGGATGTTCTCTATGGGACATGCAACAGGATGTTGCGTGTGGGTCAGCTTCTAACTGTGCCACCCAGTCTGAGGCTCACCTGGACCTTGTACTCCCAAAAGAGGAAAAGTTGGTCAGGGATGGGAAGACCAGTTTCAGCCTTGGTTGTAGTCAGCATGAAACTGTGGTCTCCCAGATCTGCACAGAAGCGGGGAAGGAGAGTAGCCGAGCACAGACCCTGCACATGCGGGAATGAGAACTTGGCCTACTGAGGGCACTGGCAGGTGGGATCCCATGGGGGCAGTGTCAGGGCCCTGAGAGCATCCACAGGCCTTCAGGACCCTAATCAGCCTCACCTGGGGCCTCCATCCACACCTCTGTCCATGGGCCCAGGAGACCATTGAAGACCAGGCCTGAGTTTCAGCCCCAGCTTGATCGATGCTCTAGGTGTACTGGTCTCCAGACACAGCCTTGCCTGTCCATCGACCTTGTTCACTTGTACGTGAAGAGTCTCTTCCCAGCTTGATTCTTTATGGGGTGTACAATGGATGACACTGTGGCCCTCCAAGTGCCAGAGCCCAGGTGAGTCACAGAGGCCTAGGGCCTTTCTCCTTCCTTTCTTCCCATCACTTGATCAGCTTTTGGGAGGAGAGGAAGGAAAAGCAGATGAGGTTTCTGGGTGCCAATGACTGAAAGGATGGAGCAGAGCCATCACATGTGAAATGATCTAAAGCCTAGGCTAGTTCAAAACTGTTATCTTCTGTTCCTATATCTGAGGCCTTCTATCTTCAGGAAGAACCTGGAAGCTCCGAGATCCCTCCATCTTGCCCTCTTTTAGCAATTCAGTTGACCGTACCCAAGTCAGAGGCTTTCCTTCAGTTCTGTTTACAGTGTAAAGCACCCCATGGTCTGGAGATATGGCAGGATAGTTGCATAAGGATCCCACTCCTTTGGACAAGAAGATGGATGTTCCCGGGAGGATGGATGTTCTCAGGGGGCATGACGTACCAATAGCTGTGTTCAGGGAGCTGGTCAAAGGCCTTGTCTCCATTTCTGTAACGGCGGCACAGATGCCTGGTTCATGTGTAAACTCTTTCTCCGGATTCTGGCATTTAGCGAGCAAGCTGGTCTGACCTCAGAGCTGGCCCTGCTTGGAGCCAGTGCAACTCTAGAGACCTCCTGACCCTCCTTCCACCCTGAATTGTCCTGTGATGTAGAGACCCTCTCCTCCAGCTTAGTCTCTTCTCATATGACATGTGGCAAGGCACAGGCCTGTTGGGAAAGAGACTGCTGCGAGGGGGTCTCTAGTCCAGCCTCCAGGCTGGCCGTGACTTTGCGGCGCTGAAACTTGAAGAGCTCCAAAGGTGGAGATCATGGCAACGCTCCTCCTAGTCCATTTTATTTTTCCTGAGGTTCAGCCTAAAGCTCCCAAGAGGCAGCTTGTGGCTGTTCCTTCTGTCGTATCAATGGTGACTGCAGAGAACAGGTTGGCTCCGTTATCCCTCCAGGCAGGTGCAGGCTCTTGCTAGGTAAACCCGTGCCTCCACTTCAGCAGGCTACAGACACCCAGCTCCCTCAGACTCTCCCCACAGCTCATCCTTTAGGCCCTTCACTTCAAGTTGGCAGACCTCCTCCAGACACTCCACTCTCCTTTCGAAATGTGAGAACCACTGACTCATATGGCATTGTCACAGTTCCCTTAGTCAGTCAGGTCCCTGTCCATGCTGCTGCATGGAGTTGTTTCTGAGCTTTTCCTTCAAAACCTTGAGGTTTCTGCTGGCCAAATCCCAGGTGTGCCAAGGTCCCTCTGGACTGAACCTCCAACAGTCCAGCTTTTAAAGTATGCGTGCCAACGGCCATCCTGAGTCGTGGTGCCTCTAACAAGATCAGAACTTAAGTAGCTGCAGGACACTACAGAGAAGAAAAGAGTACTAGCGTTAAGTTGAGTTGCAATGCGAGGTAGAAAGCACCACAGTAACCACCTCAGAGACACCAAAGGAAGGTTCAAAGTGAGCAAATGCAGGGCCACTGGATAAACAGTGAAAAGTCCTTGGCTTTTTGCATGGGTGGGGATAAGGATGGTTAAAGAGCAGGACTTGAGAGGTGGGAAAAGAATGAAAAGGGAATGAATGGTGAAGCAAAGGAAATAACCAGGGCTGTTTGGGGATACCTGTGAAGCAGTCCTGCATCTGAGCAACACTGCCTGGAGGAGGAGAAGACAACTTCAGCTGATCTGACTATGCCAGCATCTGACTTACTTCCATGGTCACGGGGAACCTGACAGCTTTCCCTACTGTCATCAAGGGCACACCTAGAGAGGAAGGAACCACAGCATCATTTAGTTTTCCACTCTCCTGAATGGGACCTCAGTAGGTCTCCAGTCCAACCTCATGCTCACAGCAGAATCGGCTACGGAGTCAGACCACTTTGCTCAAGGCTTTGCCACATGGGGGCTGGAAAATGTCCAAGGACAAAGACAGGAAAACATCTCTGGGAAACCTGCTTCAATGTTTGGATGCCCTTATGGAGAGAAAGATTGTCCCTATCTCCAGCCTCAACATTCCTTATTTCAACATTTGACTATCGTCTATTATCGTCCTGCCAAGCACCACGGTGACAAGACTGGCTCCATCTTCCTGAAAACCTCCCTGCAGGGACTGGCTGGCTGCTATGAGGTTCCCCAGACCTTCCCTTTCCCAGGCCGAAGGCAGCCCTTTCCCTCAGTTTCTGCTCCCCAGGCAAGTGCTGCAGCCCCTGCGCATCTTGGCAGCCTCCCACTGAAGTCACTCCCAGTTGTCAACGTCTTCCTTGATGTGGTGGATTGACTCTGGCCAATAGCCCGGCAGCCACGCAGCCGCTCACTCTTTCCCCCCCTTCCCCACTGGGACAGGAGAGAGAACAGGAAGAAATAAAGCACGGAAAGTTGTGGGTCAAGATAAAGACAGCTTAGCAGGTGAAAGAAAGAGATTTTTAAAAAATCAACAACCAATAATAATAACAAGCAACGCAAAGGCAACCACTCACCACCTCCCACAAGCAAAAATGATGCCCAGCCAGTCTCCACACAGAAGACTCTTTGAATGACAAAACGTTAATGGAGAAGCCGCTGCCTGAGCATTCACACACCAATCAAGGAGTTGCACACACACCACCCGAGACTTTAACTGCTGGGTCTGGAGTCCCTTTGCAGCAGGAGACTCCAGTGAGCCGACGTGCGCGCCTTTCGACTCTACACACACACACACACACACACACACACACACACACACACACACACACACAGAGTCTCTCTTGGGTGCTTTCTCTTCCCTCAGGCTCAACCCTAGGTTTCCTGAAGCAGAATCTCTGACATGACGTATACCAGTTGAATTTATTAAGCGGTACAGTGGTGAAGAACAGCTTGAGCTGAGTGCCTCTGGAGACGGACCCCGAACCAGAGACTCTCTGGACAATTATACCCTTACAGTCTAAGCTCCCCTCCCCTTGTGAGACGGTTTAGTCCAGTTGGAGTATTTGGGTCTGGGGTCTCCTTTTTCCTCATTGGATCCTTTCACTGTCTCCAAGCGGGCCGTTCTTTTTCGTTTCTCGATGAGGCAACCTCTGCTGATGGATGTGGCTATCTTATCTTTCTAATTTACACCAGTTTCAGGGCCTTCCCTCACGCGACTAAGTAAGAGTTCAGTAGAACTTCATCAGTAGCTAGGTGAAAGTTCACCGCTCATGAAGGTCTAAGGCCTTTTACTAATGCTATGCAATGGATTGCATGTGAACTAGGAAGTGATTCCTGTAACAAAAAAATTCTAGTTCCTTCTTCCTCTGTCCCAGCTTTTATTGCTCAGCACAACGTCGTACGTTAGAGAATATCCCTTTGGTCAGTTGGGGTCAGCTGTTCTTGCCCATCTGCAGCCCACTCACTGGGAGGGAGCAGAGGCGGCCTTGACACTGTGCAAACACTGCTCAGCAATAGCCAGAACACTGGTGTGTTATCAACACTGTTTAAGGCACAAATGCAAAACATAGCACCACACAGGCTGCTATGAAGGAAGGTAACCCCATCCCAGCCAGATCAGTACACCTGAACTGGGGCCCTAAAACTGGATATAATTGGTTACAGGTGGTCTAACAAGCAATGAGCATGGGGAGACAACCACTTCCCTCACTCTTTTGGCGAGGCTCCTCTTTATACACGTCAGGACACTGCTGGCTGCCTTTGCTGCCAGGCCACACTGGATCAAGTGGTTAATGTCTTTTGTAGTTAATAATTCTAATCTTTCATATATTTTCACCTGTGCTGATACAATGACCATTTCTGAAGTAATGTTTTCAGCAGACTGTCTAGACAAAGGCCCTTTCCATTATTCTCCTTCCCTTACTCTTTGTTCATTCAGATACTTCCCACCCACACTGCTGCTTTGAGCTTCAGGGACTAAAAGCCTGCCTGTCTTTCAGTAGTATAACGGTATCTTTAGCCAACTCTTTTAATTGTATCTACCTTTATCTATCTATCTATCTAAAACATTTCTCGTAAGATCATCCCTTGTAGAAAGGCGACCTCATTAGAGGCAGCTTGTACTTAGTATATGGTTGAGGAGTGTTTTATTGCTTAAGACACTTGATCGTGCTTTACTTTGCTTTGCTTGCAAATGGGAAACATCCTTCTGTGCCTGTGTGCAGCCAGTCCTCTAAGGAAAGTGGGTGGGAGATGGTGCAATGGAGCTCTAACATTCAGCTCCCAGAGTTCAGAGAAGTCTGATGAAGGGAAAGTGATGTAAATCCCAGGTGGCCAACGACAGGTGGGGAGTCTGGGGAGGTGAGGAGCAAGGTTGTCCACCCAGTGTCAGATCTCAAGGGACTGCTTTTCCTACCTGTCCAGACCTCCTCAGGAGACGCTCCTGACACTCAGGATCCATATCAGTTGGATAATGCTTCTATCACTTCTTTAAACTGAAATTAACAAAATACAGTCTTTAAAATTAAAAATAACTTTATTAGGTGCACTTTGAAATCTTCCTTCTTAACCACGCTATGAAACAACTCAGATTAGCTATACGAGTCTTGCAGACGTGGAGAACGTTACAGGAAGAGGCATGACTTGTTAGGGCTTTCTGTGTTTTAAGGAGCCCCATGGTGTATTTGGGGCTCAGTCCGTGAACCTCAGATACTGGGAGAAGACTGAACAAACCTCTCAAGAAGTCAAAGCCAGAAGCAAACCCCAAAATACCTTGAAGCATTAATGGGACTTAATGAGACCCATTACTGCCAAAGGCTCCTCATTGACTCATTAGAGCAGATACTTGGAGACGGTGACTGCAGGTAGGCAAGGGCACTGCACAGGTGGCTGTAATGCTGAGAAAACCCTTGGTTCGTTTTATGAAGCAGGCAAGGCCAAACCCTGAGCCCAGGTCCTGGGAAGGCAGTTTCTGAGAAGAGAAGAATAAAGTTTTGTCTCACTGGCCCTGGTGGTAGAGACAGCTGCTATAGTCAAGACGACAAAGACCTCAGTCCTTTTGGACCTCTCGGTCTTGCTAGAACCCTTGGCCATCTCTATGCAGGCTGCCCTACACTGTCCCATGCCTCACCTCTTTCCCTTCAGCTTGCTGACAGCCATCTTGCTTTCCCACCTAGCTCTCACCCTGGCATTTCTATGCCTTCACTGATGGCTCTCCACCCTCACCAGCTGCTCCTTGAAACACAAAGCCATGGGATAATCCAGACTCCCTCTGGGTGATCTCTTGCAGCACAAGACTACCCTCTCAGTGAGGATTATTTTTTCTCACATCCAGACAGAACCTTCCCAGCTGTAATTTGTGAAGGTTTCTTGCTCTTCCCGCTACTAAGAAAAGCTCCATTGTCCCTGAAACTGTGAGGAATGAGCAATTTGTGTAAAGAAAATCTAGTGAATATAAGCTTGAAGCAAATGTCATTTATATTGAAATAAAGGAATATATGTAGGGCATGACCATAAACAGGGGAGTGGTAGTCTTTATGTAACTTCCTGATAAGTATAGTTTGGGTAACTCCCTTGATATGTGAAGCTTATGTAGGCTCCTGATATGTAAGTTAGTTCCTGATATACTAGTGCAAACCAGTGTTGTAAATAACCGCAGAAATGTCAAGAAAATGTATAGCCAAATAAGGTAGCATAATATAAGTAGAATAACGGAGCGCCTGCACAAACAGAGAGGTCATGTAGAGTGCACTGACGAAGAGGAGCATCTTCCTCCCAACGACCACCGGACGACCACCTAGAAAAAGATGAAGCATGCGCAGACCGGGGAAGTGGTGACGTACTTAAAGAAAGAGTCGTCTTCCAAGAAAAAGGCGGAGAAAGGCAAGAAACGAAGCCTAGAGAAGTATAAAGGAAGGAATTGTAAGAAGTGAAGGTGTGCGTCTTGGTGGAGCGGAGACTCCCGACGCACCCAGCGCTGTTTGCTTGCCTCTATTTGTTTAATAAATTGCAAACTTAAATTGGAATCCTGTTTGGGACTAAATCATTTATCACAACTGGGGACTCGTCCGGGATGGTCTTGGTTCCTGAATACTGACTTGATCTAGGAGGGGCGCCCCACCATTTGGTGGCTCCTGATCGGGTCGGGTCGGGACTAACACCATCCTGAACCCAAATAGGGGCAAGCAAAGAATTTAATTTTTTATGAGCTCCCTTGCCGGCTGCAGAAGTTTATTTTGCCCGTAATTCTGCGCGCGAAGATCCGAACGAAGACGACGGGGTTGTAAGTATTTAAGGTGTATACCGTTCGGTTGGGTGGGATTCGGTTGCCTGTGTGTGTAAGAGTGTGACTGAGACGGAACCTCGTTCCGAAGCGATTGTGGAGGTCTTCTAACCGCGGTTCCAATCTCCCGCGAGGGACTTGGCCGGTGAAGGACCGAAGCGATTTTTATAGGATCCATAGGTGAGTGAGAAGTTTGAAACCCCCTGCAAGACACTCTGCTTGGTAACCAAGGGCTGTAGGAATTGCCACAGTAAAAATTCCTAGATGGGTCAGACGAAATCGAGAACCCAGGACCAGAAGAAAGGGAGCGAATTACTAAAAATACCTCCGGAGATTCCATTAGGAATAATGTTAAAACATTGGAATAATAAGGGCCCTGGAAAAGGGAAGACAAAAGAGAAATTAGTTAAATATTGTATGGTAAAATGGCCAAAGAACCCCTTGAGACCCCACGTTTTTTTTGGCCTGTATTTGGGTCATTTGAGGATTGGGTTTGTCAGGCGCTAAACCTGTATGTAAATTCTAAGGAACCGTTTTGCCAAGAGGAGAGCGAGTATGCTAGTTTATGGATAAAGGCCTGTGTGGGCTTTTTTCATCTTAAAACAGGAGTAGGGAAAAATAAGACCCTAGGGGAGCAACACATGGAAAAGGAAAAGAAGGATTGGGACCCCCTAGATCACTTACCTCCCCCGTATAATCCAGCTACCCGTCAAATACCGTCACCAAATCTGACGACTTCCCCTACGGCCCCGGGGTCGAATTCAACTCTAAGGGGAGGATCCCAAACTGAGCACCCAGAGCGTCTTTGTATCCTTTACGGGAAGTACCTCTGGGTGGAGATAGAGGATTGGCAAGAGAGAGGGTTGGAAGAATTACTAAGAGAAGCTCAAAAGGTTTATGTCAGGAGGGACGAAGAAAAACAAGAAGCAGAGGCAAGAATTTTTGTAGCAGCAGTGAGGGAAAGTCAGAGGAGTAAGACTCAGCTGGGAGAGAAAAAAAGATAAGAGACCAGAACAGCCACCCCAGGGACAATCTCATCAAGACAGACCCACAATTCCCATCTGTTACTATTGTAACAAAAAGGGACGTGTTCAGAAAACCTGCTGTAAACGGGAATGGGATGAGAAAATGTTCAAAGAGGATTAGGGGTGTTAGGGGCTGTATCTTCTGGGGACCTCAACATCAACAGAGCCCTTGATAAAACTATTAGTAGGTCCCCAAAAAGAAGAATTTTTATTTTTAGTAGATACTGGAGCTGAAAGGTCAACGATTCAGAAACTCCCAAAAGGGGTAGGAAAAGGAAAAGCCCAGATGTCAGTAACAGGTGCAAAAGGAGAACCCTTCAAAGTCCCCATCTTAGAAGAAGTAGAGATTGAGACAGAGACAAAAATTTGTTTAAATGATTTACTTTTATTACCAGAAGCAGAATATAACCTATTAGGGAGGGACTTGATTTTAAAACTAAACCTAACTATTCAGAACCAAGGAGATCGGTTATATATTAACTTATGTACCTTAACCCAACTTGATGAGGAAAAAATTGACCCCCAAGTATGGTATAAGGAAGGAGATGTTGGGAGATTAGATATGGAACCCATCAAGGTACAAATAACAGACCCTCATAAGCCAATTAGAATTAAACAATATCCTATATCTATAGAAGGCCGGAGAGGTCTAAAACCTATTGTGGATGAATTACTAAAAAATGGGACTTTGGAACCATGTATGTCACCCCACAATACCCCGATACTCCCTGTAAAGAAATCAGATGGTACATATAGGATGGTACAGGATTTGAGAGCCGTGAATCGGCGAACAATCACCAAATTCCCTGTCGTGGCAAATCCTTATACTTTATTGAGTCACCTGTCTCCTAAACATATTTGGTATAGTGTAATAGATTTGAAAGATGCCTTTTGGGCCTGTCTTTTGGATAAGGGGTTCAGAGATTATTTTACCTTTGAATGGGAAGACCCCGAAACAGGACGAAGAACAACAATTAAGGTGGACTGTGCTACCACAAGGGTTTACGGAGTCACCAAATTTGTTTGGACAGACCTTAAAGAAAATCTTACAAGGTTTTACAGTACACAAGGAGGGAAAAATTATTACAATATGTGAATGATTTACTGGTAGCAGGAGAAACTGAAGAGGAGACCCGAAAAGCCACCATTAGATTGTTAAATTTTTTAGAGAAAAAGGGATTAAAAGTGTCCTGCTCGAAATTACAATTTATAGAGCAAGAAGTAAAATATTTGGGACATTGGTTAAGCAAAGGAAAAAAAAAGAAATCAGATCCTGACCAGGTTTCTGGTATTTTAATCCTAAGACCTCCACAGACTAAAAAGGGAATGGAAAAAAAAAAAAACAAAAAAAACCAAAAAAACAAACAAAACAAAACAAAAACAAACAAAAAAACCCCACAAAAAACCCACACACACTGGTGGGATATTTATCCAAATTGTTAGATTCGGTGAGCAGGGGGTGGCCAGCATGTCTCCAAGCCCTAGTTGCTATGGCATTATTGATAGAGGAAGCTAGGAAAATTACCTTTAGTGTACCTCTAAAGGTATATACGCCACATAATGTTAGGAATGTCCTCCAACAGAGGACAGAGAAATGGTTGACAGATAGTAGACTTTTGAAATATGAAACCATCTTGATAGATTCACCTAATTTGGAATTAGGAGTCACCTCTGCCCAGAGCCCCGCTCAGTTCCGGTTTGGGGAACCCTCAGAAGCAGTAGTGCTATAACACAATTGTTTAGAAGTTATAGAATCCCAGACAAAAGTAAGGCTCAATCTTAGAGATATTGAATTAGAGGGAGGAGAAAAATTGTTTGTAGATGGATCCTCCCAAGTAATAGAAGGGAAGAGAAAATCAGGATATGCAAAAATTGACAAGGACTTAGAACTTGTGGAATCAGGACCTCTGAGTCCATCATGGTCAGCTCAGGCTTGTGAGCTTTATGCCTTATGTAGGGCCCTGGAATTATTAAAAGAAAGAAGAGGGACCATATTCACAGATTCCAAATATGCATATGGAGTAGTCCATACTTTTGGAAAAATTTGGGAGGAAAGAGGCCTGATTAACACTCAAGGAAAGAACTTAATACATCAGGAGTTGATAGTAAAATTTTAAAAGTGTTAAGAGAACCAAAGGAAATAGCCGTGGTGCATGTGAGGGGACACCAAAAGGGATTAGATTATCGAATTAGAGGAAATAATTTAGCAGATAAGGAGGCTCAGGAAGCAGCCTTGAGGATTGAAACTGTTAAAATTAATCATACACAAACAAGGGAGGACACTAGTGGAAGAGGATAAGAGGAAAAGGAGAAAAAGTTTACGCTGGAGGAACAAGCAAAATTAGAGAAAATAGGAGCTAGAGTGGAACAAGGGAAATGGACATTACCTGATGAGCGAGAGATGTTGCCAAAAGCTTACGCTAGGCAGGTATTAGAACGCTTACACGCGCAAACACATTGGGGTACAAAAGTGTTAAGTGATCATTTCCTTAAACAGTTTGGCTGTATTGGAATTTTTTGAAATAGCAAGGCAAATTACACAAGGGTGTTTAACTTGTCAAAGGGCAAATAAGGCCGTGTTTCAACAAGTGGCCATGGGAGGAAGAAAACTAGCTTATAGACCGTTTGAAAGGATTCAAGTCGACTTTACCAAATTACCAAGAATAGGAAGATTGAAATATTTGTTAGTTATAGTAGACCATTTAACACGATGGGTCGAAGCCTATCCTGTAGCAAGAGCGACAGCTCAGACGGTGATAAAATTTTACTAGAACACCTAATCCCCAGGTATGGGATAATACAATATATTGATTCTGATCAAGGCACTCGCTTTACTTCTAAAATTATAAAATCCTTGTGCCAATCATTAGGTATTAAATGGGAATATCATACCCCATGGCATCCTCAAAGTTTGGGAGTAATAGAAAGAATAAACCAAACAATAAAGCAAGAGCTAGCGAAGCTAATGGTTGAAACACAGATGCCATGGACTAAATGTTTACCGCTAGCCCTTCTTAACATAAGGATCAAACCGCACAGTGAGACTGGATTATCGCCATATTAGGTTTTATACGGCATGCCCTATCTCCGAGGGAAACAATGTAGTGGAAGATTATAATATTCGGAAATATGTTATCATTTTAGGAGAAAGGTTGAAAGAACTAAGAGATATAGGAATAATGGCACAAACCCTACCTTTGGGGTTTGCAATCCATCAATTCAAACCAGGGGATAAGGTACTGATCAAAACTTGGAAGAAAGAAACTTTAGTTCCTTCATGGGAAGGACCCTTTGTTGTATTGTTAACTACAGATACTGCCATCTGGACCGCGGAAAAGGGGTGGACGCACGTGACTCGAGTAAAAGGACCCATGAAAGACTGGAAAGTTATTTTACAACCTGGAACCACAAAAATAACATTAAAAAGGGAATGAACGTATGAGAAATGATCACGAATTAAAGACTATAGCATTAAGCAATTATCGGGCAGGACTAAGTTTATGTCCACTCTGTAAACCATGTTGTATGATTATTGAGGGTTAGGTGTAACCTGTGTAACAAATATATCATTTCCCACAGAGGCTAACAGGGACGTTTTCAAATTCAAAGCTGAAGTTTCCTCTGCATTCAGTGTGGACAGACTACTCCTATAGGAGATTTCTGGTGGGTAAGATTTATTACTGTCATCGAAATAAAGAAGTCCGCTTGAGAAGGGGGAGAGGGCAAGACCGGGTGGGGATTCTCAGTCGCGACCAAGTAAGGCCAGTCAAGGACGAGCACCCCTTGTAGCTGATGCCTCCGACCATGAGATCCCTTACCGGACCTCTCCTGATTTTACTCGGACTCACCAACCTGGTGACAGGTAATCAAAATTGCACCGAGTGCATAAGAACCGCCCAGCACGGACGAGTAAGTAATAAAACATTAATGTACCACACCTATTACGAGTGCAAAGGGAAACAGAACGGGAGTTGTATATACAATGGAACACAATATAAGAAATGCTTGGTGGAAAATGATACTGTTTGTTACGATCCAAAGGAACTTCTTTATCAATAGTGGGTAGAAATGAAAACAAATTCGGAAGTAGGAAGATTAATTGGAATAAGTAAGGATATGGCCAATTTGAGCACATCAGTATCGGTAATTTTTGATGCATGCGATATTATAGATGATGATCTGGATATTAATTGTGGGAGTGTAGAGTGGAGATGATGCTATAGTAATCAACCAAAATATATTTGCCCAGGTGGAGGTGGACGTCAATGTCAGATAAATCCTGATTATGTACCTAGTCAAACGGTGAGATATCAGTCAGCACACCTATGTGGAAGAAGGGGATGGTCTTGTGTATGTTAGGATACTGCAAGCTGGGGATATGACAGCCAATGTGGGGATTTACAAGCTTCAATCACAAGGGTACAAACAGACCATAATTGTACAACCTGTACCTGTAATTTAGTAAATTTAACCCTTATAAATTTAGAAATTTGGAAACAGAAAAAAATAACCAAAATTGGACTTAAGATATATGGACCTGGAGAAGACCCAGGTGTAGTTATTAATATTGAAATGAAAGAAAAGAGAATCGGTGCAGCATAGACTGTTATTTAAGTCATTTTGTCATGAAATGGAAACAGGAACGAAATATGAAATTCCCACAGTGGCTAAAAATCTATTTGTAAATCTTGCTGAGAACATTGCTAAGTCACTAAATGTAACTAATTGTTATGTATGTGGTGGAAAAAAGTAAAAAGGAAAAAGTAAATTAAAATTAGTTCAATATTGTATGGTAGAATGGCCAAAAGAACGTTTGAGACCACATGTCTTTTGGCCCGCTTTTGGATCTTTTGAAGACTGGGTCTGCCAGGCCTTAAATATATATGTTAATTCAAAGGAACCTTTTAGTCAGGAGGAAAGTGATTATGCAGGATTATGGGACAGAACTTTACGTTCTTTTCCAGCCTCAATACTTACATTAAAAACAGATGAAAAGTTTGAGGAAGAAGAAGAGGGGAAAAGTGAAAAGGAAAAAGATGATAAATGGGAGCCACTGGATAACCTACCGCCTCCATGTTCTAATAATCCATCTCCGGCGGCGGCTCCCCCTCCGGTGGCCGTAGTACCTCTCTCTGTACCACCGTTGCCCCTGTCTCCACCACCAACAGCACCGGAATTAGATCGACCTCCGGCTGCATGTACGAGAAGTAGGACTGCTGTATCTGAGGGAGCTTCTCTATATCCCTTACGAGAAGTACCCCTCGGAGGCAATCAGGGAGGCATCGGGTTTGTGGCAGTCCCGTTAAATACCACAGACGTAAGAAATTTCAAGAAAGAAATGGGGACCCTATTAGATGATCCCCTCGGAGTAGCTGAAAAATTGGACCAATTCCTAGGCCCCAATACTTATACCTGGGAAGAAATACAGTCCATTTTAGGGATCCTATTCACTGTTGAGGAAAGGGGAATGATTAGACAAGCTGGAATGAGAATTTGGGAAAGACAGAGTCAGGCAGGACCCCCGGGAGATCAGAAATGGCCAAATGTGGATCCCCACTGGGATCATCAACAACCCCCAGGAAGACAAAATATGAGGGATTTGAGAACGTTAATCATACAGGGAATAAGGGAAGCGGTTCCCCGAGGGCAAAACATTACTAAAGCATTTAATGAACAACAAGGGAAAGATGAATCTCCAACAGAATGGTTGGAGAGGTTGAGGAAAAACCTACCAATGTATTCTGGAATTGATCCGAATACAGTGGCTGGGACCGCACTCCTTAGAACACAATTTGTAGCTAAATCCTGGGGGGATATAAGAAGGAAATTAGAAAAATTGGAGGATTGGCAAGAAAGAGGATTAGAGGAGTTACTTAGAGAAGCCCAGAAAGTCTATGTTAGGAGGGACGAAGAAAAACAAAAAGCAAAAGCAAAAATTTTTGTAGCAGCAGTAAGGGAAAGTCAGAAAAATAAGACGACTCCTGGAGAGAAAAGGGAAAAAAGAATAGAGCAGACACCCCGGGGACAGCCTTATCGAGGAAGATTTACAATTCCCGTCTGTTACTACTGTAACAAGAGGGGACATGTTCAGAAGAACTGCCGTCAGCGGGAACAAGATGAGAAGATGTTCAAAGAAGATTAGGGGTGTCGGGGGCTCTATCTTCTGGGGACTTCAACATCAACAGAGCCCTTGATAAAATTATTGATTGGTCCCCATAAAGAGGAAGTTTTATTTTTAGTGGATACAGGGGCCGAAAAGTCAACCATTCAAAAACTTCCAAAAGGAATAGAAAAAGGGAAGAGTTACGTGTCAGTAGCAGGAGCAAAAGGAGAGCCTTTTAAAGTAAATATATTGAAAGATGTAGAAGTAGAAACAGAAAAGAAAATTTGTCTTAATGATTTACTTTTGCTCCCTGAAGCGGAATACAATTTATTAGGAAGGGATTTGATTTTGAAGTTAAACTTGAGCATTCAGAGTCAAGGGGACAAATTGCAGATTAAATTATACACTTTAACACAAGAGGATGAAGAAGCTATTAACCCCTCAGTGTGGTATAAGGAAGGGGAAACTGGAAAGACAAAATGGACCCCATAAGCATTCAAATAATAGATCCGCACCGCCCAATTAGAATCAAGCTATACCCTATACCTATGGAGGGTCGAAAAGGATTAAAACCTGTAGTTGACAGACTTTTGGTAAAAGGAACCCTAGAACCATGTATGTCACCTTGTAACACGCCCATTCTTCCCGTAAAAAAGCCGGATGGGTCATACAGGATAGTGCAGGACTTAAGAGCTGTAAATCAGCGAACAATCACTAAATTCCCTGTGGTGGCAAATCCTTATACTTTATTGAGTCATATATCTCCCAAACATACTTGGTATAGTGTAATAGATTTGAAAGATGCTTTTTGGGCCTGTCCTCTGGATGAGGCATCCAGAGATTATTTTGCCTTTGAGTGGGAGGACCCCGAAACAGGACAAAAACAACAATTAAGATGGACTGTGTTACCACAAGGGTTTACGGAGTCACCAAATCTATTTGGACAAACTTTAGAAAAAATTCTACAAGATTTCACAATACCTAAGGAGGTAAAATTATTGCAATATGTGGACGATTCATTAGTAGCAGGAGAAACTGAAGAGGGGATCCGAAAAGCCACCATTAAATTGTTAAATTTTCAAGGGGAAAAGGGATTAAAGGTGTCCCGATCAAAGCTACAGTTTGTAGAACAAGAAGTAAAATATTTAGTACATTGGCTGAGTAAGGGAAGGAAGAAGTTAGATCCTGATAGGGTATCTGGGATTCTATCCTTAAGACCCCCACAGACTAAAACGGAAATTAGGCAAATACTGGGATTATTAGGATATTGTAGACCATGGCTTGAAAATTATAGTGATAAAGTAAAATTCTTATATGAAAAATTAACTAATAACCAACTTAAGTGGTTTATTGAAGATGATCAGAGATTTGAGGAAGTAAAAAGGGCATTAATACAAGCACCTGTATTGAGCCTCCCAGATCTAGAAAAACCTTTCTATCTCTTTGTGAATACATCAAGCCAGACAGCATATGGAGTTCTTACTCAAGACTGGGCAGGAATCCAAAAAACCCATGGGGCATTGTTCTAAGTTACTTGATCCAGTAAGCAGAGCATGGCCTGCTTGTCTCCAAGCTTTGGTTGCTACAGCATTATTAATAGAGGAAGTTAGGAAGATTACCTTTAGTGCTCCTTTAACAGTGTATACCCCACACAATGTCAGAAATGTTTTACAACAAGAAGCGGAAAAATGGTTAACGGACAGCCGGATCCTAAAGTATGAAGCAATACTAATAGACTCCCCTGACTTAGAACTGAGGGTGACTTCTGCTCAGAGTCCAGCACAATTTTTGTTTGGAGAACCATCAGAGGAATTACAACATAACTGTTTAGAGGTAATTGAGACCCAGACTAAGGTGAGACCAGATCTAAGAGATGCTGAGTTGAAAAATGGAGAAGCGCTGTTTATAGATGGCTCCTCCCGAGTGGTAGAAGGGAAGAGAAAATCGGGATATGCAATAATTAACAAGGACTTAGAAATTGTGGAATCAGGACCTCTGAGTCCATCATGGTCAGCTCAGGCTTGTGAGCTGTATGCCCTATGTAGGGCCCTGGAATTATTAAAAGGAAGAAGCGGGACTGTATTTACAGATTCTAAATACGCATATGGGGTGGTCCACACTTTTGGAAAAATTTGGGAAGAAAGAGGTTGGATTAATACTCACGGGAGGAATTTAATACATCAAGAATTAATAGTAAAAATTTTAAAGGCGTTAAGAGAACCAAAGGAGATAGCAGTGGTACATGTGAGGGGACACCAAAAGGGACTTTTGGTGATTACCGAACTAGAGGAAATAACTTAGCAGCTAAAGAGGCCCAGGAAGCAGCCTTGAGGACTAAAGTTGCCAAAATTAATGTCATACAAACAAAGGAGGACACCAGCAAAGAAGGACGAGAGGAAAGAGAGAAGGAGTTTACCCCAGAAGGACAAACAAAATTGAAGAAAATAGGAGCTAAATTAGAACAAGGAAAATGGGCACTGCCCGATGGGCGAGAAATGCTGCCAAAAGCCTACACCAGGCGATTATTAGAACGTTTGCATGCACAAACACATTGGGGTACAAAAGCGTTAAGTGATCATTTTCTTAAACAATTTGGTTGTATTGGAATTTTTGAAATAGCAAAGCAAATTACACAAGGTTGCTTAATTTGTCAAAAGGTAAATAAGACAGTGTTTCGACAAGCAGCCACGGGAGGGAGAAAAACAGCTTACAGACCTTTTGAGAAAGTACAAGTCCATTTCACTGAATTGCCTAAGGTAGGGAGGATAAAATATTTATTGGTAATAGTAGATCATTTAACACAGTGGGTAGAAGCGTACCCTGTAGCACGAGCTATGGCACAGATGGTGGTAAAAATTTTATTAGAACATTTGATACCTAGATATGGGATAATCCAGTACATTGATTCTGACCAGGGCACACACTTTACTTCTAAAATAATAAAACTATTATGTCAATCATTAGGTATTCAGTGGGAATACCACACTCTGTGGCACCCACAAAGCTCGGGGAAGGTAGAAAGAATGAATCAAACAATAAAACAACAATTGGCTAAATTAATGATTGAGACACAAATGCCCTGGACGAAATGTTTACCATTGGCTTAACGAAAACATACAGTGAGACTGGAATATCGCCATATGAAATGTTCTATGGCATGCCTTATTTTCAAGGAATGCCTCTGGGGAACAAGGTAATTGAGGATCATAGTATCCAACAAGATATAATTACCATTGGAAAAAGATTAAAAGAATGAAGAGAGATTGGGATGGTGGCCCAAACACCACCTTTAGGATTTGCAATTCATCAGTTAGAACCAGGAGATAAAATTCTGATAAAAACATGGAAAGAAGGAAACCTATCTCCCCTCTGGGAAGGACCTTTCCTTGTTTTATTCACTACAGAAACAGCTGTGAGAACTGCTGAAAAAGGATGGACACATGTGTCACGAGTGAAAGGTCCAGGGAAGGAGTGGAAGGTCACATCTGACTAAATTGCTGTGGGAATTGCGGCTACTCCTGTAATAGAAACAGGAGTGAAACATGAAATTCCCACAGTTGCTAAAAATCTACTTGTAAATCTTGCTGAAAACATTGCTAAGTCATTGAATATAACTAATTGTTACGTTTGTGGTGGAACAAATCGAGGTGAACGATGGCCATGGGAAGCTATGGAGAGCAATGTAAGTAATCCCCAAGTTTGGAAAACAATGGGAAAGGGTAATAGGAAACAACAATGGGTACTCCAAACGAGTATAATCGGAAGGAGTTGTTGGCAAAAGAAGAACAGGAAAAAGGAGCTGGAACTAGAATTTGTCCTTGGTGTAGAAGGTGGTGTTTATTTGTAAGAACTGCAGGCTAACTGGCAGTTTTCTGTAGCCATAAAGCCTTGCAAATAAAGAGGATCGCCAGGCTCGGGCAAGTGCTCAGGTCTGGACAAACCACTGATCTAGCAAAGCTCTGGCCTTCACAAGCAGTGCTCAATTAATTTGGGTACTAAGAAAGCACCCCCTTAAAGGAAGGAAGAGGGCAAGACCGGAGGGGAACTGGTGTTGCGGCTTAAAAAGGGTCTGCCAAGGGCTGCAACCCCTTTGGGCTGTGACCGCCGACCACTATGGCCCTGACCGGACCTCTTCTAGTTCTACTTGGGGTGAGTTCCTTGACTCTGACTACGGCAAATAACTGTAGTCAATATTGGAACAAGTCCAGCTGGGGTTTACCCCAGAAAAATGGGAAAACTGAGGACCTTTTCTAATTGTACAGCCCGTACGTGTAATCAACAATAAAACCTAGTTTTTTCCTGTTACCCATAAATTAGGGAGAGCGACTAGGAGTCCAGGTGTATAACGAATGGCCTCCTGAGAGATAAACTTGGAATGGAATCAATCTAGGAGGATTTTGGGGAGATTTTATGGGTGGTGATTGGCTTACTAAAATCGGGATAGTTGTATTGGGGATATGTGGGGAATTGTTACTAGATTAATCTACTCGGTTATACAAGGAATGCAGATATCTGCAGTACTCAGTTGGAAACGAAAACACGAATCAATACTATAAAGAAAAAGATGGGGGATTGTGAAATATGTTCATCTGATTCGTGTGATGAAGTGTAACCTTCTGGACTTTTATGGATTTCTCCTGCACCATAAAAAGGGGTATTTTACAGGAGAAAGTTAAACTACTTGGCTGGTATATCAGCTCAAACCAGTTTGACCACTGACCGCATAGTATTGTGTAAAGAAAGTGCATGCATACGGTTTGGGGTCATCCTGGGGGCACGCCGAGGGAGATTCGAGAAGACTCTAGCAGAAGAAGAGGGCATGCGCTGAAGAAGACACGCCTGTTCATTAATATGTATTAGCAGACACGCCTATTCATGAATATGTATTAGCGAACAGGATCACGCTGAGGAAGATTCGAGAAGATCCTAGAAGGAGAAGAGGGCATGCGCCGAAGAAGACACGCCTGTTCATGAATATGTATTAACGGACAGGATATAAACCAGGAACAGGAACTGTACCGCGTGCGTCTTGGTGGAGCGGAGACTCCCGGCACACCCAGCGCTGTTTGCTTGCCTCTATTCGCTTAATAAATTGTACATTTGAATTGGAATCCTGTTTGGGACTAAATCATTTATAACACAGATAATTAATCAGACTGAAATTAGCGGTATCATTAGAGGAACATGGAAAGCTTTTAGGGCAAAGCACTCTATAACTACAAATCCCTTGGTGAGATATAATAAAGGTTATCATAGCTTTGTACGGGCGCTTTTCCCATCACGAGGAGTAGTACAGCTATGTGAAATATGTTCATCTGATTCGTGTGATGAAGTGTAACCTTCTGTCCTACATATCCTTGTATGACCGCAAGCCTAAGTCTAGCAGAGTGGTTAATGTATATAATGTAATACATTGTAAACTTCAATTGGAATCCTGTTTGGGACTCAGACGTTTATCTCAGCTAGAAAAAGCAATAGTTAGCTTGTCGGCAGAAATGGAAATTATCGCCAATTATCGTATACATACGGAGGGGTTAACGGATGGAATTTTGGCCTGTGAGAAAACTGCAGTTAGAATATCAGAAAATGGATGGCTGGGTAAGAAAGAGATACTATGCTGGGTGAGAGAAAACAGCCCAAGAGATAAGAAAGTTGATCAAGGTTAGGGGAGGATGGGGAAGACATGCAGTAACGGAGGAATATAAAGCACAATTCACAATTTTGTTTGCCTTATAACATTCTGCTATTGGCTTGAGCATGGTTGATATGTGACTGCTGGATTACGGTAATATGCCGCGTGAACAAAGCCTACGAACCAACAGACAGGGTGGCTGGGGCACGTGCAGCACGTCTGGCCAGCGGGCGCGTATGCCATAGGCTCTCTGTGTTGAAAGGTGGCAACCAAGGCGTGTTCTGACACTCGCTGGCCACGTGTGTCGAAACTCGTTCCTCTGCAAATGTATAAATACCGGGATTTCCCAAAGGGCAGTGGGCCGGTGTACGGCAAGGCCACCGTTGCCTCCGTGGGGACGCCCACGTAAAGCTGGCACCTACCGACTGCTGGGCTGAGTTCGTGGTGCAGGACGATAAAAGAATGTACAGATGGTCCATCTTCCTCACAGTCCTCGGGTTGCGAATGAACCATCAGGTTTTGTTTATAGATAAACAAAAAGGGGGTGATATTGGGATCACCCTGCATGGCTCGACCTTAAGGAGAAGGAGCTGTGGCATTGAGAAGCTGGTAAACAGCCGGACACCTGCAGGGCTCAACCTTGAAGAGAAGGAGCTGTGGTAAACAACTAAGAAGAAGCAAAGGAGCGCGTGGACATACAGAGGCGACCAATCCTGCCTCTGTGAGAGTCGCGTGGACTTAAAGCAATAGCCAACCGGGTAGCACTTTTAGGTGCGTGAACGGGCTGTATTTGTATAAAAAGCACGCTACGCTAACAATAAAGGTCTTTGGCCTGAAGCCCTGCCACAGTCCGTGCCCTATTACTCCAGACTCCTGAGCAATTTTTTCTCCAGGCTTAACAGTCCCAGACCTCTCAGCCTTCCGTCCTATGGAAGATGCTGCGGTCCCTTAAATCAGCTTTGTGGCCCTTTGATAGCCTTGCTTTAGCAGGTCAACAACTTTCTTGCACTGGGGAGCCCAGCACTGGACACAGCACTCCAGATGTGGCCCACCGGTGCTCAGTGGAGGAGAAGGTTAACTTCCCTCCATCTGCCGGCAATGCTTTTCCTAATGCAGCCCAGGAGGCTGCTGGCCTTTGCTGCGAGGCTGCCTGGCTGGCTCATGCTCAGCTGCTTGCCCTCCAGGACCCTAAGGTACTTCTCTGCAGAGCTGCTATCTAGCCAGTCAGCCCCCAGCATGATGTCCACAGTGTGGCTGGATGACAGGCTGTCCTCCCCCGGGGACTTTCTCAGCAGCAGCTTGTCCTTCTTGGAGATCGGCTTCACCTCTGTCACAGGCCCCACGCATTGCTGCAAGAGTCACCTGGGACAGCAAACCCCTCTCCTGCCAGGGCTGCACAGCCCAAGGCCGTTTTCTGTCTGGTCTTGGGGACTGCAGCTTTTGCTCTCGTTGTGAGAACCTCCTTCATCATTATGTTGCCTCCTGCCATCCACTCCAGCACACATCGGCTGTGAAGCCTTTCCACACAAAGAGGGCCAATCTTTTGGTATCAGGTGTCCATGTGACAAATCTGCCCTTGGCCCTGGTGCCACATCTGAGGTGCTACAGGCCTAATGTGCACCAAAGCCCACAGCCTGGAGCACAGACAGCAGGAGGACAACATGCCATCGCAAAGCTGTGACGTTAGGGGAGCAAGAGCCAAGACGGAAAAGGACAGCTCCCACAGCTTTTGTGACTGACGGAGATACAACATCTTTAGGCGAGACTAACAGGGAAGGCGAGAAGTGGAGGATGCCCTGCTTGCTACCAGAGCAGGTCAGATGTGTGGATGTTCTCTATGGGACATGCAACAGGTTAGGCGGGATCTTGTGTGTGGGTCAGCTTCTAACTGTGCCACCCAGTCTGAGGCTCACCTGGACCTTGTACTCCCAAAAGAGGAAAAGTTGGTCAGGGATGGGAAGACCAGTTTCAGCCTTGGTTGTAGTCAGCATGAAACTGTGGTCTCCCAGATCTGCACAGAAGCGGGGAAGGAGAGTAGCCGAGCACAGACCCTGCACATGCGGGAATGAGAACTTGGCCTATTGAGGGCACTGGCAGGTGGGATCCCATGGGGGCAGTGTCAGGGCCCTGAGAGCATCCACAGGCCTTCAGGACCCTGGGGGGTCCATCCACACCTCTGTCCATGGGCCCAGGAGACCATTGAAGACCAGGCCTGAGTTTCAGCCCCAGCTTGATCGATGCTCTAGGTGTACTGGTCTCCAGACACAGCCTTGCCTGTGCATCGACCTTGTTCACTTGTACGTGAAGAGTCACTTCCCAGCTTGATTCTTTATGGGGTGTACAATGGATGACACTGTGGCCCTCCAAGTGCCAGAGCCCAGGTGAGTCACAGAGGCCTAGGGCCTTTCTCCTTCCTTTCTTCCCATCACTTGATCAGCTTTTGGGAGGAGAGGAAGGAAAAGCAGATGAGGTTTCTGGGTGCCAATGACTGAAAGGATGGAGCAGAGCCATCACATGTGAAATGATCTAAAGCCTAGGCTAGTTCAAAACTGTTATCTTCTGTTCCTATATCTGAGGCCTTCTATCTTCAGGAAGAACCTGGAAGCTCCGAGATCCCTCCATCTTGCCCTCTTTTAGCAATTCAGTTGACCGTACCCAAGTCAGAGGCTTTCCTTCAGTTCTGTTTACAGTGTAAAGCACCCCATGGTCTGGAGATATGGCAGGATAGTTGCATAAGGATCCCACTCCTTTGGACAAGAAGATGGATGTTCCCGGGAGGATGGATGTTCTCAGGGGGCATGACGTACCAATAGCTGTGTTCAGGGAGCTGGTCAAAGGCCTTGTCTCCATTTCTGTAACGGCGGCACAGATGCCTGGTTCATGTGTAAACTCTTTCTCCGGATTCTGGCATTTAGCGAGCAAGCTGGTCTGACCTCAGAGCTGGCCCTGCTTGGAGCCAGTGCAACTCTAGAGACCTCCTGACCCTCCTTCCACCCTGAATTGTCCTGTGATGTAGAGACCCTCTCCTCCAGCTTAGTCTCTTCTCATATGACATGTGGCAAGGCACAGGCCTGTTGGGAAAGAGACTGCTGCGAGGGGGTCTCTAGTCCAGCCTCCAGGCTGGCCGTGACTTTGCGGCGCTGAAACTTGAAGAGCTCCAAAGGTGGAGATCATGGCAATGCTCCTCCTAGTCCATTTTATTTTTCCTGAGGTTCAGCCTAAAGCTCCCAAGAGGCAGCTTGTGGCTGTTCCTTCTGTCGTATCAATGGTGACTGCAGAGAACAGGTTGGCTCCGTTATCCCTCCAGGCAGGTGCAGGCTCTTGCTAGGTAAACCCGTGCCTCCACTTCAGCAGGCTACAGACACCCAGCTCCCTCAGACTCTCCCCACAGCTCATCCTTTAGGCCCTTCACTTCAAGTTGGCAGACCTCCTCCAGACACTCCACTCTCCTTTCGAAATGTGAGAACCACTGACTCATATGGCATTGTCACAGTTCCCAGATACTTCACCTCAGGACACTCCTTAGTCAGTCAGGTCCCTGTCCATGCTGCTGCATGGAGTTGTTTCTGAGCTTTTCCTTCAAAACCTTGAGGTTTCTGCTGGCCAAATCCCAGGTGTGCCAAGGTCCCTCTGGACTGAACCTCCAACAGTCCAGCTTTTAAAGTATGCGTGCCAACGGCCATCCTGAGTCGTGGTGCCTCTAACAAGATCAGAACTTAAGTAGCTGCAGGACACTACAGAGAAGAAAAGAGTACTGGCGTTAAGTTGAGTTGCAATGCGAGGTAGAAAGCACCACAGTAACCACCGCAGAGACACCAAAGGAGGGTTCAAAGTGAGCAAATGCAGGGCCACTGGATAAACAGTGAAAAGTCCTTGGCTTTTTGCATGGGTGGGGATAAGGATGGTTAAAGAGCAGGACTTGAGAGGTGGGAAAAGAATGAAAAGGGAATGAACGGTGAAGCAAAGGAAATAACCAGGGCTGTTTGGGGATACCTGTGAAGCAGTCCTGCATCTGAGCAACACTGCCTGGAGGAGGAGAAGACAACTTCAGCTGATCTGACTATG
Source organism: Phaethon aethereus (assembly GCF_964289735.1). NCBI lineage: Eukaryota > Metazoa > Chordata > Aves > Phaethontiformes > Phaethontidae > Phaethon > Phaethon aethereus. Next base: position 231,190 of record NW_028114265.1, on the reverse strand, counting down.
CCAGCATCTGACTTACTTCCATGGTCACGGGGAACCTGACAGCTTTCCCTACTGTCATCAAGGGCACACCTAGAGAGGAAGGAACCACAGCATCATTTAGTTTTCCACTCTCCTGAATGGGACCTCAGTAGGTCTCCAGTCCAACCTCATGCTCACAGCAGAATCGGCTACGGAGTCAGACCACTTTGCTCAAGGCTTTGCCACATGGGGGCTGGAAAATGTCCAAGGACAAAGACAGGAAAACATCTCTGGGAAACCTGCTTCAATGTTTGGATGCCCTTATGGAGAGAAAGATTGTCCCTATCTCCAGCCTCAACATTCCTTATTTCAACATTTGACTATCGTCTATTATCGTCCTGCCAAGCACCACGGTGACAAGACTGGCTCCATCTTCCTGAAAACCTCCCTGCAGGGACTGGCTGGCTGCTATGAGGTTCCCCAGACCTTCCCTTTCCCAGGCCGAAGGCAGCCCTTTCCCTCAGTTTCTGCTCCCCAGGCAAGTGCTGCAGCCCCTGCGCATCTTGGCAGCCTCCCACTGAAGTCACTCCCAGTTGTCAACGTCTTCCTTGATGTGGTGGATTGACTCTGGCCAATAGCCCGGCAGCCATGCAGCCGCTCACTCTTTCCCCCCCTTCCCCACTGGGACAGGAGAGAGAACAGGAAGAAATAAAGCACGGAAAGTTGTGGGTCAAGATAAAGACAGCTTAGCAGGTGAAAGAAAGAGATTTTTTAAAAATCAACAAGCAATAATAATAACAAGCAACACAAAGGCAACCACTCACCACCTCCCACAAGCAAAAATGATGCCCAGCCAATCTCCACACAGAAGACTCTTTGAATGAAAAAACGTTAATGGAGAAGCCGCTGCCTGAGCATTCACACACCAATCAAGGAGTTGCACACACACCACCCGAGACTTTAACTGCTGGGTCTGGAGTCCCTTTGCAGCAGGAGACTCCAGTGAGCCGACGTGTGCGCCTTTTGACTCTACACACACACACACACACACACACACACACACAGAGTCTCTCTTGGGTGCTTTCTCTTCCCTCAGGCTCAACCCTAGGTTTCCTGAAGCAGAATCTCTGACATGACGTATACCAGTTGAATTTATTAAGCAGTACAGTGGTGAAGAACAGCTTGAGCTGAGTGCCTCTGGAGACGGACCCCGAACCAGAGACTCTCTGGACAATTATACCCTTACAGTCTAAGCTCCCCTCCCCTTGTGAGACGGTTTAGTCCAGTTGGAGTATTTGGGTCTGGGGTCTCCTTTTTCCTCATTGGATCCTTTCACTGTCTCCAAGCGGGCCGTTCTTTTTCTTTTCTCGATGAGGCAACCTCTGCTGATGGATGTGGCTATCTTATCTTTCTAATTTACACCAGTTTCAGGGCCTTCCCTCACGCGACTAAGTAAGAGTTCAGTAGAACTTCATCAGTAGCTAGGTGAAAGTTCACCGCTCATGAAGGTCTAAGGCCTTTTACTAATGCTATGCAATGGATTGCATGTGAACTAGGAAGTGATTCCTGTAACAAAAAAATTCTAGTTCCTTCTTCCTCTGTCCCAGCTTTTATTGCTCAGCACAACGTCGTACGTTAGAGAGTATCCCTTTGGTCAGTTGGGGTCAGCTGTTCTTGCCCATCTGCAGCCCACTCACTGGGAGGGAGCAGAGAAGGCCTTGACACTGTGCAAACACTGCTCAGCAATAGCCAGAACACTGGTGTGTTATCAACACTGTTTAAGGCACAAATGCAAAACATAGCACCACACAGGCTGCTATGAAGGAAGGTAACCCCATCCCAGCCAGATCAGTACACCTGAACTGGGGCCCTAAAACTGGATATAATTGGTTACAGGTGGTCTAACAAGCAATGAGCATGGGGAGACAACCACTTCCCTCACTCTTTTGGCGAGGCTCCTCTTTATACACTTCAGGACACTGCTGGCTGCCTTTGCTGCCAGGCCACACTGGATCAAGTGGTTAATGTCTTTTGTAGTTAATAATTCTAATCTTTCATATATTTTCACCTGTGCTGATACAATGACCATTTCTGAAGTAATGTTTTCAGCAGACTGTCTAGACAAAGGCCCTTTCCATTATTCTCCTTCCCTTACTCTTTGTTCATTCAGATACTTCCCACCCACACTGCTGCTTTGAGCTTCAGGGACTAAAAGCCTGCCTGTCTTTCAGTAGTATAACGGTATCTTTAGCCAACTCTTTTAATTGTATCTACCTTTATCTATCTATCTATCTAAAACATTTCTCGTAAGATCATCCCTTGTAGAAAGGCGACCTCATTAGAGGCAGCTTGTACTTAGTATATGGTTGAGGAGTGTTTTATTGCTTAAGACACTTGATCGTGCTTTACTTTGCTTTGCTTGCAAATGGGAAACATCCTTCTGTGCCTGTGTGCAGCCAGTCCTCTAAGGAAAGTGGGTGGGAGATGGTGCAATGGAGCTCTAACATTCAGCTCCCAGAGTTCAGAGAAGTCTGATGAAGGGAAAGTGATGTAAATCCCAGGTGGCCAACGACAGATGGGGAGTCTGGGGAGGTGAGGAGCAAGGTTGTCCACCCAGTGTCAGATCTCAAGGGACTGCTTTTCCTACCTGTCCAGACCTCCTCAGGAGACGCTCCTGACACTCAGGATCCATATCAGTTGGATAATGCTTCTATCACTTCTTTAAACTGAAATTAACAAAATACAGCCTTTAAAATTAACTTTATTAGGTGCACTTTGAAATCTTCCTTCTTAACCATGCTATGAAACAACTCAGATTAGCTATACGAGTCTTGCAGACGTGGAGAACGTTACAGGAAGAGGCATGACTTGTTAGGGCTTTCTGTGTTTTAAGGAGCCCCATGGTGTATTTGGGGCTCAGTCCGTGAACCTCAGATACTGGGAGAAGACTGAACAAACCTCTCAAGAAGTCAAAGCCAGAAGCAAACCCCAAAATACCTTGAAGCATTAATGGGACTTAATGAGACCCATTACTGCCAAAGGCTCCTCATTGACTCATTAGAGCAGATACTTGGAGACGGTGACTGCAGGTAGGCAAGGGCACTGCACAGGTGGCTGTAATGCTGAGAAAACCCTTGGTTCGTTTTATGAAGCAGGCAAGGCCAAACCCTGAGCCCAGGTCCTGGGAAGGCAGTTTCTGAGAAGAGAAGAATAAAGTTTTGTCTCACTGGCCCTGGTGGTAGAGACAGCTGCTATAGTCAAGACGACAAAGACCTCAGTCCTTTTGGACCTCTCGGTCTTGCTAGAACCCTTGGCCATCTCTATGCAGGCTGCCCTACACTGTCCCATGCCTCACCTCTTTCCCTTCAGCTTGCTGACAGCCATCTTGCTTTCCCACCTAGCTCTCACCCTGGCATTTCTATGCCTTCACTGATGGCTCTCCACCCTCACCAGCTGCTCCTTGAAACACAAAGCCATGGGATAATCCAGACTCCCTCTGGGTGATCTCTTGCAGCACAAGACTACCCTCTCAGTGAGGATTATTTTTTCTCACATCCAGACAGAACCTTCCCAGCTGTAATTTGTGAAGGTTTCTTGCTCTTCCCGCTACTAAGAAAAGCTCCATTGTCCCTGAAACTGTGAGGAATGAGCGATTCGTGTAAAGAAAATCTAGTGAATATAAGCTTGAAGCAAATGTCATTTATATTGAAATAAAGGAATATATGTAGGGCATGACCATAAACAGGGGAGTGGTAGTCTTTATGTAACTTCCTGATAAGTATAGTTTGGGTAACTCCCTTGATATGTGAAGCTTATGTAGCCTCCTGATATGTAAGTTAGTTCCTGATATACTAGTGCAAACCAGTGTTGTAAATAACCGCAGAAATGTCAAGAAAATGTATAGCCAAATAAGGTAGCATAATATAAGTAGAATAACGGAGCGCCTGCACAAACAGAGAGGTCATGTAGAGTGCACTGACGAAGAGGAGCATCTTCCTCCCAACGACCACTGGACGACCACCTAGAAAAAGATGAAGCATGCGCAGACCGGGGAAGTGGTGACGTACTTAAAGAAAGAGTCATCTTCCAAGAAAAAGGCGGAGAAAGGCAAGAAACGAAGCCTAGAGAAGTATAAAGGAAGGAATTGTAAGAAGTGAAGGTGTGCGTCTTGGTGGAGCGGAGACTCCCGGCGCACCCAGCGCTGTTTGCTTGCCTCTATTTGTTTAATAAATTGCAAACTTAAATTGGAATCCTGTTTGGGACTAAATCATTTATCACAACTGGGGACTCGTCCGGGATGGTCTTGGTTCCTGAATACTGACTTGATCTAGGAGGGGCGCCCCACCATTTGGTGGCTCCTGATCGGGTCGGGTCGGGACTAACACCATCCTGAACCCAAATAGGGGCAAGCAAAGAATTTGATTTTTTATGAGCTCCCTTGCCGGCTGCAGCAGTTTATTTTGCCCGTAATTCTGCGCGCGAAGATCCGAACGAAGACGACGGGGTTGTAAGTATTTAAGGTGTATACCGTTCGGTTGGGTGGGATTCGGTTGCCTGTGTGTGTAAGAGTGTGACTGAGACGGAACCTCGTTCCGAAGCGATTGTGGAGGTCTTCTAACCGCGGTTCCAATCTCCCGCGAGGGACTTGGCCGGTGAAGGACCGAAGCGATTTTTATAGGATCCATAGGTGAGTGACAAGTTTGAAACCCCCTGCAAGACACTCTGCTTGGTAACCAAGGGCTGTAGGAATTGCCACAGTAAAAATTCCTAGATGGGTCAGACGAAATCGAGAACCCAGGACCAGAAGAAAGGGAGCGAATTACTAAAAATACCTCCGGAGATTCCATTAGGAATAATGTTAAAACATTGGAATAATAAGGGCCCTGGAAAAGGGAAGACAAAAGAGAAATTAGTTAATATTGTATGGTAAAATGGCCAAAGAACCCCTTGAGACCCCACGTTTTTTTTGGCCTGTATTTGGGTCATTTGAGGATTGGGTTTGTCAGGCGCTAAACCTGTATGTAAATTCTAAGGAACCGTTTTGCCAAGAGGAGAGCGAGTATGCTAGTTTATGGATAAAGGCCTGTGTGGGCATTTTTCATAAAAATAAGACCGTAGGGGAGCAACACATAGAAAAGGAAAAGAAGGATTGGGACCCCCTAGATCACTTACCTCCCCCGTATAATCCAGCTACCCGTCAAATACCGTCACCAAATTTGACGACTTCCCCTACGGCCCCGGGGTCGAATTCAACTCTAAGGGAAGGATCCCAAACTGAGCACTGCAGTGCCCTGACCCTCCACTTCCCCAGGCTAAACAAGCCGTTGTTAAAAATAAATATATTAAAGTCTGCGCCCGCGATCCTGCAGACACCGCCCCCCCCCGCGACACACGCGCGCTCAGACTCACTCAGCCACCCCCTCCCGCGCGCGCGCGCGCTCCCCCTCCCTGCGCTGCAGCTCCGGACCCGCAGGCCGGTGGGTGCGGCCCCCCCCGGCCGCAGACTCTCCGGCGCCCCGGAGCAGCGGGGAGCAAGGGGGGCTGCAGCCGCGTGCGCCCCGCTGCCCGGCAACCGGCCCCCCCGGCGGCGCGGCGGCGGGGGAGGGAGCCTGGCGCAGAGGCTGGCTAGGGGAGGGGGGATGGCGGCGCTTTTCGGAGGTTTCTGTTTGGGTCGGTTGGGTTGGGGTTTTTTTTTCTCTTTTCGTTTTTCACCTCCCCCGCCGTTCGCGTTCGTTGGTTTTCACCGCGCGGCGGCGGCGGCCCGCGCGCAGCGGGGCTGTTGTGCCAAACGCGGGTTCCGTCACCCGGTGCGCAGAGCGCCGGGAAACACACGGAGTCGAGACGGCGGCTTTTCTTCCGCCCCTGCGCCGAGCTGGGTGCCGGTGGTAGGCCCACAAAGCTGGCGCGCCTCGGTTAACGCAGGGAAAATATTTCTACGCTCCGAGCAACAAGTCACCGTTATTTTTTTGAGAGCTGGCGCAGGCGCCCTTGCGCCTGTTGGTTCCCGCAAGCCTCGTCTCCATGGCGACAGCGTCCTCCTTTTTTACTGCGCGTGCCCCGTGAGGAAGGGGCTTCTGTGGGTAGGGGTCTTCCCCTACCGGAGGGCAGGCTTGTGCTATGCCGAGTCGATGTTAATTAGATGTTACTTACGATAGTTCACTCAAAGGTCGGCAGTTGCGTTCCCTTTGCGGTTGCCTTGTTCCTTCCCTCAGGCTTGCGCCTCGTTGACTCCTGACAGAGCCTAAACAATACCCCCGCTTTGTGCCTCGCATACCTTCAGCAGGGTGACTGACCGACGGACTGGCCGACCGACGGACTGAGGACGAAAGGCGGGAGGGGGGCACGGGTGCGGCAGGGACGCCGCGGGGTCCTAAAGTCTCCCGCCTTCCTTCCTTCCCCGGGCCGGCAAAACTGCTGGCGGAAGGGGGAGGGGGGGTGTCTCCGTGTGTGCGTGTGGCCGCGGGCGAGGGGTTCGTGCCGGGGCCGGTTTGGGAGCGTGTGTGGCGGGTGTGCACGCAGTAAGAAACGAAAAAGTCTGGTAACGCTGTGGACAACGCCGCCTTCTCTGCTACAGCCTGCGCTGTGGCCCGCCTCGGTGTCCGCCTGCGGGCGATGTGCTCGGCTCGGCTCCCGGTTGAAGCCGTCCCTGGGAAAGCAGCAGCCCCGTGCCTCGGCCTGGGCAGAGACCTGCGTCCCCGAGGCCGGGCTCCGGCTGCCGGAGAGGTGGGCCGCGCCTCTCGCTAGCGGCCGTCGGCGTGTCCGTCGCCAGCGGGATGCGTTCCAGTGGTGAGCAGCGCCCAGAGGACAGGCCCAGCAGCCTCAGGCAAAGCGGGGTCGCTGCTTTGCTGATGGTGGTGTCCGAAAAGGCGGTTTCGTTTCCCGGCGTGCGATAGGCCAGTCTCACACACCGAGACGAGATACCGGTTTATTCCAGACCTGCGCAGAGCTGGGTGCTGGGTGGTAGGCCCACAAAGCTGGCACCCCGCGGTTAACACCCGGAAAATATTTGTAGGTTTCTAGCAACACTTACCAGTATTCTTAAACATACCTCAGCTGCCACCACGTTTACACATAAGCAGATTAACTTCTGGCGGCCTTGTAGCAATGGGGCTCGCTGCGGTGGGGTGGGGAGGGCGGGCGGCTGGGGCTGGGCACCGCCGCCTCTGCCTGGTCCCCGGTCCCCGGTCCCCGGTGGTGAGAGAGAAGAGTAAGAAAAGGTTAGGGGGAGGGAGGCTAGATAAATAAATAGCTAAAAAAATGACAATCAAAAAGAAACGGGGGGTGTGCAGGGTGCGTGTGGGTGTCTTGACACAGAACTCTCCGGGGTGAGGGCAGGCGGGCGGTTTGGGAGGAGGGAGTGGGGAGAGCAGGTTTAGGACAAATGCTGATCTGGCACTCTCTGCTAATTCTTGATGGATTAACATACACCGACCTATGGTTAATGAATGTAATAAATAATTCATTAACCGGTAATTAATATACGAAGTAATGATTAGCGATAGAGCAATACAGATTAATATTTACTGGAATTAACATCCAGTGGATTAAGATCACGTTAATAAGGAACTACTTTACTGATAACAAGTTCTAGGTGAGGAACAGAGCCGTCGTGTAGCACGTGTAATTAATGATAATTAATAATGATGAATTGATAGTAGATAATTACAACAGTAAATCAGAGTGATGATAAAGAAAAAAAAATACATGATAAGTAACTGGAGGACAGTAGTGTTAATGCAGTACCACAAAATACTAATAAATAAAATAATCGATCTTAATAGGTAACGACTGTTATTAATAAGTAATTATTAATGATTGATTTAGACTAATTTGATTAATAAAAACTTAATCAGTTCATTAATTTTTTATTCATTTATTTGTTGTAGACCGATAGATACTATATAACTCAAATAGCATCGATCAATAGGAATGAAAAGTTAATAAGAATTTCAGTTATTAATAATGGTCAGCTTACTCACGTTTGATGGAGGTCTTTGTGGCCTTGCCGTAGAACATCAGGCTGCAAGGCTTTCGCCTCATCCCAGACATCACTCAACAATAGTCAGTTATGAGACTGTCTGACTGCAACCCATCAGGGTTGCTTTTGAAGAGGAGCGTGTTGCTCCAGTCAAACCCTGCTACTCCCTACAGACCCACAGTGGTTTCCCACATTATCCACCCTGTGACCTTAGTCACAACTCACTGAGAGGAACATTGTGTAATTTGTATTTAGGTGGGTCGAGGCATTCATCTCCTTCCTGTGTTTTCATCCTCTCTTGTTGGTTGGTAATTTATTGTTGGGATCACTCTGCACGGCTCGACCTTAAGGAGAAGGAGCTGCAGCATTGAGAAGCTGGTAAACAGCTAGATATCTGCACGGCTCGGCCTTGAGAAGAGGGAGCTGTGGCATTGGGAAGCTGGTAAACAGCTGGACATCTGCAGGGCTCGGCCTTGAGGAGAAGGAGCTGTGGTAAACAGCTAAGAAGCAGCACTGTATAAGAAAAACAGGATGGAACCCGGACCACGTAGCAGTAACCGCAAGTAGGAGGAGTATGATAATGCAATCTTTAGGGCTAAGCCAATGATTGTAAGACAAGTATGCATAAGGTAGAACTTAGTGTATAAATATGTGTAAGGTTTTGCAATAAAGTTGAAGCTTGCCTTATCACTCATATTGAGTCGACTGCTTGCCTTCCCTCACTCGTCGCAAGTGGCGCCCGAACAGGGACCCCATCCTTGTTTTTCACCGGACAGCGAGATCGGAGAAGCACTGGTAGCAGCGACCAGGGAGCAGAAGATCGGCGGACGCTGCCGCGGCGCGCCTGATCCGTGCTTGAACCCAGGATAATTAAGAAGGGGTTCGCCGTCCGAAAGAAGGCTACCCATGGGAAAAGGCTGCAAAAATAATTGACCGGATAATTAAGAAGGTCAACATAGCGCGCAATGGAAATAGAGGTAGCGTTCGAAATCTTAAAATGCTTTTTAGAAAAGCGGGGAGTAAGCCAATTAAAAGATCTGGCTGGGTTAATTACGTTAGGGAAAGCGAAAGGGTCTTTTAAAGACCCTGAAAGTATGTTTGAAGTAGACGAGTGGCGTTCTTATGGAGATTGATTGTGGGATCTAGTAATCGATGATGATAAATCAGCAAAAAAAATTAATGAAATCTTGGAGAGATGTTATTAATTGCATGAAAAGATATAAAACTGAAAAGTGAATAGCACAGGCAACAAAGACAGTATAAAATTTACGACGCTCTGGAGGTTGATCCTAGAGACATTAAAAGAACTAAAGGCAGAACGCATCACATGAAGAAGGGGCGATGGTCAGACTCCTGCCACATATGCTCTCTAAGAGAGGACTGAAATATGATGAATATACACTTAGAAGGCTTCTAATTTGGTGCCAAAAAGGGTACCCCCCCGATGCGTCCGTGGCGTTTAAGGCAGAGACGTGGGAGGAGATAGGAAAAATGTTATAGGAACATATTGGGAATGGAGATAAAACCACCGCAGAGTTAGTGACGGCATGGAAGTTGATGTTAACCACATTAAAAGCCTTAAAGGCAGAGAGAAAAGCTGCAGCTGATATGGAGGAGGCTGTTAAACCGTCTTCAACCAATCCCTTTTTAACTGAGTCAGAGGGTCCAGGACCTTCAGCGACTCTGACTGCACCTCCTGAGGTGCCAGATGCACCGAGTAAACCGGCTGCATAAATAAGTCAGAGAAACAGATCTACGATGATGTATGTGAGGGCAAGACGGGACAACATTGCCCAGAACAATGTACTCAGTGTTCCCCTGTGTGCCCATGTGAAAGATCAATGGGGTGAGTCTCGAAAGGAGATGGGCAAGCAGCGGAGCTAGCAACAACGTGGCGATTGCTATTCGAGACTGTTTTGAAGAGCCAGGGGCTAGCAGCAGACTCTGCAACAGCTTTTGAGTTACCTACCTGGGAGAAAGCAGGGAAATTGGTGTTTGAGGCAGCCTCTAAAGAGGATCATATGGCCGCGAAAGTGTTAACAACCTGGCGATTAGTCAGAGACTCTATAAAGGGGATAAAATCAGAGCGGACAGCGGCAGCAGCTGCCGCTGCCACAGCCCCGGGAGAGAAGGGAGGCCGAGCTGGGAATGGTGAGAACGAGCAACCCCCGCCCGCCTCCCCCCCCACCCCGCCCGCCCCCCGCCCCCGCTAACGCAACCAACGGAGGTGGCGAGTCCTCCTTGGCCCCCGCCTCCTGACCCGTGCGTGCCGCAACAGGAGGGGGCTGCCTGGGATGATCCTTCCCCCAAGTCAAGATCCGACCCTGCCCAACATTGGCGAGGCATGAGACAAGAGACTTTGGCAGAGAGGGAGGGGACGGAGCGAAGTGGGTACCGACCAGGTCGGTACGGCCGGCAGTAAGACCTGAAGACCTTGTCACACGTCCCACGGACGCAGTCAACTCCGACGTACCGCCAGCTGATGCTTTCACTCTTTTGTATGCGGAATGACGGCTCGTTGACTGTCTCAGCGGCTCTCCCCGGACGTTCAAGAGCAGGAACTTCAATATGCCATATTTGTAAAACGGTGTTGTGGGTTTGTTCTATGTCGTCGTAATTATTGTCACAAATGTATCATTTCTTTTGCAGGGAATCAAAGAGTATATTTCAATTGCTTTTTTACCATTCCCTTAGCAGCTGAGGATGCAGAGAAGTTTGCCTTTATGGTACCATCGGTAAATAAAGGAGAGCTAGCAAAAAGTATCATTGGGTAGTGTTACCACAAGGAATGCAAAATTCACCTACGATGTGTCAGACATTTGTGGCATGGGCTCTAGAACCGGTGTGGAAAAAGTATCCAGATTTAATAACGTATCATTATATAGTTGATATATTAATAGCAGGGACACAATTGAATGCAGACCACATTTTACAGCACTTAGAGCACTATTTAGGAAAACGGGGTTTAAAAATAGCACCAAAAAAAATTCAAAAGAAGGAACCATGGCAATATTTGAGCTGGATTATTACCAGGGCAGTGGTCCACCCACAAAAAATAAAGATTAAGGCGAAAATAGAAAATCTTTCTGATGTCCAAAAATTAATGGGGGATATACAGTGGGTTCGCAATATTTGCGGAATTACTAATGATGATCTGAGGCCATTGATGCCGCTCCTGGAGTCTTCGGTGGAGGCTCCAGAGCGACGTCAACTGGACGAGGATCAACACCAGGCTTTGCAGAAAATTACTGAGAAGATAGCAACAACCTATGCTCACAGATGTTCACCTACTGAGAGTATCTCGCTTATGATAGTTAATTCAGGAGGGGAACGGCAATATCCACTAGGATTGACCGTACAGTTAGGAAATACAGCAAACAGTTTGAAAGTATTAGAATGGGTTTTTCTCTCCTATCAACCCAGAAAAATAGTGGTCACCAGATATGAATTATTTGCACAACTCATTATTAAGGGAAGACAAAGAATTGTAGAAATATCTGGATTAGAACCTGTAATAATTTATGTTCCTGTATCTCAAAAGTACTTAGATTGGTTGTTAGCCAGTTCTCTGGAGTTTCAGATCGCAATCTCTGATTTTTTAGAACAGGTTACAAATAGCTATCCGTCCGATAGATTATTGTCACTGTTGGCTAATCAGCAGTTTGAAGAAATGCCTATGTGATCGGAGACCCCAGTGAATGGGATGACAGTCTTTACCGACGCAGGACGCAAATCCCGTTGTTCGTGAGTCTGATAGTCACGTGTTTGATATGCCAGGTTCAGGCGTGGTTTTCCGTTCAACCAAGAAAAAATATCTGGGTTACACTAGCTAATCAAACGGGCCAAGGCCACCTTTGCTTATCTATATCCACTGCTGAGAATCTGTTTACAACATGCTTAGTTGGTCTGCCCTTAGGGGACTATGATTCGACAATGGTGGTAAAGAAGACCACCCCTGACCTAACCTTGTTTTTAAAAAATAACGAACACCTCTGCAGCTATGGATAAGTGGGACGGATGGATGACACACGGACCACAGGAGTTGTTGGAACCGCAGGAGTTGGGTATTTTAGGATGCATGACAGCCCCTACCTGTTTATATTTTAATTATACAGGACAGGACGATACCAGGTCACAGGATGTAAACCCCACGTTAGCCATTTTTCAGAATGCTACCAATTGGTGTAATTATACAACGAGCAACATCTCGCGCTCTACTATTGTCCCAATGAGACTCCCTAAAGGAATATTCTTGATTTGTGGTGATCGTGCATGGCACGGTGTTCCCTCCCGTTTGAGAGGTGGTCCTTACACATTGGGGCACCTAACATTGTTAACTCCCAACACTTCTATGATATTGAACCTTACCCCACGGCATAGAATAAGATGACAGATTTGAAAATATCAGGAAGAGTGCAATGACCAACTGGATTTTTGGACTGCGGACAAAACCATACTAACCTCTTTCCTTGCCCCTGGGGTCGCTGCTGCCCAAGGCTTAACCACTTTAAATAAATTGGGATGTTGGCTAGCGAAACAAACCAATGCTACTTCTGCAACACTCAGTGCTTTGTTAATGGAAACTGACTCAATAAGGCATGCGACATTGCAAAATAGGGCAGCTATCGACTTCCTACTTTTGGCCCAAGGGCACGGGTGTGAGGAGTTTGATGGCATGTGTTGTATGAATTTAACAGATACATCACAGTCGGTAACTCAACAATTACAAAAACTGAAGGACTTAACAGACAGGTTACAGACAAGTTCACTAAACCTCGAATCATAGCTGTCAAGTTTGGGCCTAAGTGGATGGTTACAAGACTTAATAAAAGGGGCAGTTGTTATAGTACTTGTTATCTTAATACTAATGCTTATTGTACCATGTTTATTGCATTGTCTACAAGGAATGGTTCAAAAGGTAGTAAAGAATGCTTGGCTAGCGAATAACTCCAACAAGTATCTTACACACCCAATGAATGAGCTTTGTTAGATAATCACGCTCAAAACAAAAAGGGGGAGAGGCTACCACATTACCCTAAGAACGTTTGAATGAAGCCTTATATGTGCTAAATTATTTGAGGAAGGAGAAAGGACCTTTTCAACTGCTAACCAGGGGACGAGGTTGACGGTGGTGGCTGTTTTACCCATGGTTTTACCCATGGTTTTACCCACTTTGCAGGTGCCTCGAAGTGGGTGAGGCCATGGGTGCGGCAGTCGCCATCGTCATCGTTGGACACATCATGACACTATCAGGTGTCATCGCAATCTGGATGCCACCTCAGTCAAAAGAAAAAGTAGGGGTAAATCACACTGAAATTTGCGGTATCATGAGATGAACGTGGAAAGCTTTTGAGGCAAAGTGTTCTCTAACTACAAATGCTTTGGTAAGATATAATATTGGTCTTCATACCCTTATACAAGTACCTTTTTTCTATCACTAGGAGTAGTTTATATCACTAGAAGTAGTACAGCTAGATTTGTTTTGCTTTGTAATATTCTGCTATTGACTTAAGCATAAGTTGATATGTGACTGCCGATTTATGAAAAAATGCCGTGTGAACAAAGCCTACGAACCAATAGACGGGAGGGCTGTGGCGCGTGCAGCACGTCTGGCCAGCGGGCGCATACGCCATAGGCTCCCTGTGTTAAAAGGTGACAACTGAGGTGAGTTCCGACACTCGCTGGCCACGTGTGTCGAAACTCGTTCCTCTACAAATGTGTAATACCGGGATTTCCTGAAGGGCAGTGGGCCGGTGTACGGCAAGGCCACCGTTGCCTCCGTGGGGACGCCCACGTAAAGCTGGCACCTACCGACTGCTGGGCTGAGTTCGTGGCACAGGACGATACAAGAAGGTACAGAGGGTCCATCTTTCTCACAGTCCTCGGGTTGCGAATGATCCATCAGGTTTTGTTTATACAAAAACAAAAAGGGGGAGATGTTTTGATCACTCTGCACGGCTCGACCTTAAGGAGAAGGAGCTGCAGCATTGAGAAGCTGGTAAACAGCTAGATATCTGCACGGCTCGGCCTTGAGAAGAGGGAGCTGTGGCATTGGGAAGCTGGTAAACAGCTGGACATCTGCAGGGCTCGGCCTTGAGGAGAAGGAGCTGTGGTAAACAGCTAAGAAGCAGCACTGTATAAGAAAAACAGGGTGGAACCCGGACCACGTAGCAGTAACCGCAAGTAGGAGGAGTATGATAATGCAATCTTTAGGGCTAAGCCAATGATTGTAAGACAAGTATGCATAAGGTAGAACTTAGTGTATAAATATGTGTAAGGTTTTGCAATAAAGTTGAAGCTTGCCTTATCACTCATATTGAGTCGACTGCTTGCCTTCCCTCGCTTGTCGCAATTTATAATAGGGGATGGTATTAAAGGGATGTATTCAGGATCATAGATGTGGATCCTCTTAACACGCATGGTTACAGCTCTAGTTATCATAGATTTCACACGTGACAATCAAATACGGACAATAACAATAACAATTATGATAAACATTAATACATACTGGGTTAGACTATGATCCCATCCACTAACTTTTAATCTGAGCCAACTGAAAATATTTTAAATCCACCTCGTTCATTGCCAGTTGCTTGGTTTCATCTTCTCATTGAGCTCATGGGTTTGGTCCACAGTTTTTTGCATTTCATCTCTAGCTTGATGCAGAGTAGCGGACACATTTGGAATTGACAGCAGGTTTTGCCAGGATAGGTGTTATTCAGCCATCCACAAATGCTGTTCTCCTTTAGTAGTACCATATTCAATGCTAATTGATTTTCTAAAGTCATCTGTGAGGCTGCTCGTGGGTACAAGCTGGGTGTTGCTTAGCCTTGCTGGCTGGCTGCATACAATTAGCTAGAGTCTCTCCTTGCCATGGTAGATATTCTAGATATAATCAATTTTCAATTATCACAGCCAAAGAAGTCCAAAACAATCCCATTGCTAAGCTTACTCTCATCCCTGCTGTATAATAGCTTGGCCGTGACACGGAGGGCAATACATTTCTCTTTGTTCTGTACCCTCTTGGTTTCATTAATGACTACAGTGAATGACTCCTGAGTATGATTAAAAGCTATTATGGGAGATAAACTTGTGGAATTCCTAAAGTGCATTCTAACCCATCCCAATAGGGTTGACTGTAATCTGATATCTCTTCATTAGAACATACCCATACGGTCTCAAGCAGTGCAGGATACATTAGAGTGGTACTTGTGCTCTTTACTACTGGCTCATGAGTCTTGCATCCGTTTTTTATAATGTTGGGAAGGAATCCTACATTTACTAGCCATGTGTTTAGAGGATTCTATCTGACATGCTGTCTGTAAGCTAGGGATTGGAGCACTGTAATTGTGGCACAGGCATATACTTCTTAAGGCGTGATGGAGGTCTGAGGCAAACGGTATCCATAGATAATCATCCATATTGTAACAATTTATCTTGTTTATACAATTCCATAGCCTGTCTGGTTCCAATGACATGGTATAATGGGGTCTCTTCACCCATTGTTTAAAACGTCTTTTATGATCAGGGGTGGTCCATATGCAAGAAACATTACTAGATTGTGGGCCACATGCAGATCCATACTTAGAGGTGTGAAATATGTTCATCTGATTCGTGTGATGAAGTGTAATCTTCTGGACTTTTATGGATTTCTCCTGCACCATAAAAAGGGGTATTTTACAGGAGAAGGTTAAACTACTTGGCTCGTATATCAGCTCAAACCAGTTTGACCACTGACCGCATAGTATTGTGTAAAGAAAGTGCATGCATAAGGTTTGGGGTCATCCTGGGGGCACGCCGAGGAAGATTCGAGAAGACTCTAGCAGGAAAAGAGGGCATGCGCCGAAGAAGACACGCCTGTTCATGAATATGTATTAACGGACAGGTTATAAACCAGGAACAGGAGCTGAACCGCGTGCGTCTTGGTGGAGCAGAGACTCCCGGCGCACCCAGCGCTGTTTGCTTGCCTCTATTCGCTTAATAAATTGTAAATTTGAATTGGAATCGTGTTTGGGACGAAATCATTTATAACAATTGGGGGCTCGTCCGGGATGGTCTTGGTTCCTGAATTCTGACTTGATCTAGGAGGGGCGCCCCACCTTTTGGTGGCTCCTGATCGGGTCGGGTCGGGACTAACGCCATCCTGAACCTGAATAGGGGCAAGCAAAGAATTTGATTTTTTATGAGCTCCCTTGCCGGCTGCAGCAGTTTATTTTGCCCGTAATTCTGCGCGCGAAGATCCGAACGAAGACGACGGAGTCGTAAGTATTTAAGGTGTATACCGTTCGGTTGGGTGGGATTCGGTTGCCTGTGTGTGTAAGAGTGTGACTGAGACGGAACCTCGTTCCGAAGCGATTGTGGAGGTCTTCTAACCGCGGTTCCAATCTCCCGCGAGGGACTTGGCCGGTGAAGGACCGAAGCGATTCTTATAGGATTCGTGGGTGGGTGATAGGTCCTAAACCCCCTGCAAGACACTCTTACTGGTAGCCAAGGGCTGTAGGAATTGCCACAGTAAAAATTCCTAGATGGGTCAGACGAAATCGAGACCCCAGGACCACAAGAAAGGGAGCGAATTACTAGAAATACCTCCGGAGAGTCCACTAGGAATAATGATTGAAAATTGGAATGATAGGGGCCCCAGAAAAGGAAAAAGTAAATTAAAATTAGTTCAATATTGTATGGTAGAATGGCCAAAAGAACGTTTGAGACCACATGTCTTTTGGCCCGCTTTTGGATCTTTTGAAGACTGGGTCTGCCAGGCCTTAAATATATATGTTAATTCAAAGGAACCTTTTAGTCAGGAGGAAAGTGATTATGCAGGATTATGGGACAGAACTTTACGTTCTTTTCCAGCCTCAATACTTACATTAAAAACAGATGAAAAGTTTGAGGAAGAAGAAGAGGGGAAAAGTGAAAAGGAAAAAGATGATAAATGGGAGCCACTGGATAACCTACCGCCTCCATGTTCTAATAATCCATCTCCGGCGGCGGCTCCCCCTCCGGTGGCCGTAGTACCTCTCTCTGTACCACCGTTGCCCCTATCTCCACCACCAACAGCACCGGAATTAGATCGACCTCCGGCTGCATGTACGAGAAGTAGGACTGCTGTATCTGAGGGAGCTTCTCTATATCCCTTACGAGAAGTACCCCTCGGAGGCAATCAGGGAGGCATGGGGTTTGTGGCAGTCCCGTTAAATACCACAGACGTGAGAAATTTCCAGAAAGAAATGGGGACCCTATTAGATGATCCCCTCGGAGTAGCTGAAAAATTGGACCAATTCCTAGGCCCCAATACTTATACCTGGGAAGAAATACAGTCCATTTTAGGGATCCTATTCACTGTTGAGGAAAGGGGAATGATTAGACAAGCTGGAATGAGAATTTGGGAAAGACAGAGTCAGGCAGGACCCCCGGGAGATCAGAAATGGCCAAATGTGGATCCCCACTGGGATCATCAACAACCCCCAGGAAGACAAAATATGAGGGATTTGAGAACGTTAATCATACAGGGAATAAGGGAAGCGGTTCCCCGAGGGCAAAACATTACTAAAGCATTTAATGAACAACAAGGGAAAGACGAATCTCCAACAGAATGGTTGGAGAGGTTGAGGAAAAACCTACCAATGTATTCTGGAATTGATCCGAATACAGTGGCTGGGACCGCACTCCTTAGAACACAATTTGTAGCTAAATCCTGGGGGGATATAAGAAGGAAATTAGAAAAATTGGAGGATTGGCAAGAAAGAGGATTAGAGGAGTTACTTAGAGAAGCCCAGAAAGTCTATGTTAGGAGGGACGAAGAAAAACAAAAAGCAAAAGCAAAAATTTTTGTAGCAGCAGTAAGGGAAAGTCAGAAAAATAAGACGACTCCTGGAGAGAAAAGGGAAAAAAGAATAGAGCAGACACCCCGGGGACAGCCTTATCGAGGAAGATTTACAATTCCCGTCTGTTACTACTGTAACAAGAGGGGACATGTTCAGAAGAACTGCCGTCAGCGGGAACAAGATGAGAAGATGTTCAAAGAAGATTAGGGGTGTCGGGGGCTCTATCTTCTGGGGACTTCAACATCAACAGAGCCCTTGATAAAATTATTGATTGGTCCCCATAAAGAGGAAGTTTTATTTTTAGTGGATACAGGGGCCGAAAAGTCAACCATTCAAAAACTTCCAAAAGGAATAGAAAAAGGGAAGAGTTACGTGTCAGTAGCAGGAGCAAAAGGAGAGCCTTTTAAAGTAAATATATTGAAAGATGTAGAAGTAGAAACAGAAAAGAAAATTTGTCTTAATGATTTACTTTTGCTCCCTGAAGCGGAATACAATTTATTAGGAAGGGATTTGATTTTGAAGTTAAACTTGAGCATTCAGAGTCAAGGGGACAAATTGCAGATTAAATTATACACTTTAACACAAGAGGATGAAGAAGCTATTAACCTCTCAGTGTGGTATAAGGAAGGGGAAACTGGAAAGACAAAATGAACCCCATAAGCGTTCAAATAATAGATCCGCACCGCCCAATTAGAATCAAGCTATACCCTATACCTATGGAGGGTCGAAAAGGATTAAAACCTGTAGTTGACAGACTTTTGGAAAAAGGAACCCTAGAACCATGTATGTCACCTCGTAACACGCCCATTCTTCCCGTAAAAAAGCCGGACGGGTCATACAGGATGGTGCAGGACTTAAGAGCTGTAAATCAGCGAAAAATCACTAAATTCCCTGTGGTGGCAAATCCTTATACTTTATTGAGTCATATATCTCCCAAACATACTTGGTATAGTGTAATAGATTTGAAAGATGCTTTTTGGGCCTGTCCTCTGGATGAGGCATCCAGAGATTATTTTGCCTTTGAGTGGGAGGACCCCGAAACAGGACAAAAACAACAATTAAGATGGACTGTGTTACCACAAGGGTTTACGGAGTCACCAAATCTATTTGGACAAACTTTAGAAACAATTCTACAAGATTTCACAATACCTAAGGAGGTAAAATTATTGCAATATGTGGACGATTCATTAGTAGCAGGAGAAACTGAAGAGGGGATCCGAAAAACCACCATTAAATTGTTAAATTTTCGAGGGGAAAAGGGATTAAAGGTGTCCCGATCAAAGCTACAGTTTGTAGAACAAGAAGTAAAATATTTAGGACATTGGCTGAGTAAGGGAAGGAAGAAGTTAGATCCTGATAGGGTATCTGGGATTCTATCCTTAAGACCCCCACAGACTAAAACGGAAATTAGGCAAATACTGGGATTAGTAGGATATTGTAGACCATGGCTTGAAAATTATAGTGATAAAGTAAAATTCTTATATGAAAAATTAACTAATAACCAACTTAAGTGGTTTATTGAAGATGATCAGAGATTTGAGGAAGTAAAAAGGGCATTAATACAAGCACCTGTATTGAGCCTCCCAGATCTAGAAAAACCTTTCTATCTCTTTGTGAATACATCAAGCCAGACAGCATATGGAGTTCTTACTCAAGACTGGGCAGGAATCCAAAAAACCCATGGGGCATTGTTCTAAGTTACTTGATCCAGTAAGCAGAGCATGGCCTGCTTGTCTCCAAGCTTTGGTTGCTACAGCATTATTAATAGAGGAAGTTAGGAAGATTACCTTTAGTGCTCCTTTAAAAGTGTATACCCCACACAATGTCAGAAATGTTTTACAACAAGAAGCGGAAAAATGGTTAACGGACAGCCGGACCCTAAAGTATGAAGCAATACTAATAGACTCCCCTGACTTAGAACTGAGGGTGACTTCTGCTCAGAGTCCAGCACAATTTTTGTTTGGAGAACCACCAGAGGAATTACAACATAACTGTTTAGAGGTAATTGAGACCCAGACTAAGGTGAGACCAGATCTAAGAGATGCTGAGTTGTAAAATGGAGAAGCGCTGTTTATAGATGGCTCCTCCCGAGTGGTAGAAGGGAAGAGAAAATCGGGATATGCAATAATTAATAAGGACTTAGAAATTGTGGAATCAGGACCTCTTAGTCCATCATGGTCAGCTCAGGCTTGTGAGCTGTATGCCCTATGTAGGGCCCTGGAATTATTAAAAGGAAGAAGCGGGACTGTATTTACAGATTCTAAATACGCATATGGGGTGGTCCACACTTTTGGAAAAATTTGGGAAGAAAGAGGTTGGATTAATACTCACGGGAGGAATTTAATACATCAAGAATTAATAGTAAAAATTTTAAAGGCGTTAAGAGAACCAAAGGAGATAGCAGTGGTACATGTGAGGGGACACCAAAAGGGACTTTTGGTGATTACCGAACTAGAGGAAATAACTTAGCAGCTAAAGAGGCCCAGGAAGCAGCCTTGAGGACTAAAGTTGCCAAAATTAATGTCATACAAACAAAGGAGGACACCAGCAAAGAAGGACGAGAGGAAAGAGAGAAGGAGTTTACCCCAGAAGGACAAACAAAATTGAAGAAAATAGGAGCTAAATTAGAACAAGGAAAATGGGCACTGCCCGATGGGCGAGAAATGCTGCCAAAAGCCTACACCAGGCGAATATTAGAACGTTTGCATGCGCAAACACATTGGGGTACAAAAGCGTTAAGTGATCATTTTCTTAAACAATTTGGTGGTATTGGAATTTTTGAAATAGCAAAGCAAATTACACAAGGTTGCTTAACCTGTCAAAAGGTAAATAAGACAGTGTTTCGACAAGCAGCCACGGGAGGGAGAAAAACAGCTTACAGACCTTTTGAGAAAGTACAAGTCCATTTCACTGAATTGCCTAAGGTAGGGAGGATAAAATATTTATTGGTAATAGTAGATCATTTAACACAGTGGGTAGAAGCGTACCCTGTAGCACGAGCTATGGCACAGATGGTGGTAAAAATTTTATTGGAACATTTGATACCTAGATATGGGATAATCCAGTACATTGATTCTGACCAGGGCACACACTTTACTTCTAAAATAATAAAACTATTATGTCAATCATTAGGTATTCAGTGGGAATACCACACTCCGTGGCACCCACAAAGCTCGGGGAAGGTAGAAAGAATGAATCAAACAATAAAACAACAATTGGCTAAATTAATGATTGAGACACAAATGCCCTGGACGAAATGTTTACCATTGGCACTTAACGAAAACATACAGTGAGACTGGAATATCGCCATATGAAATGTTCTATGGCATGCCTTATTTTCAAGGAATGCCTCTGGGGAACAATGTAATTGAGGATCATAGTATCCAACAAGATATAATTACCATTGGAAAAAGATTAAAAGAATGAAGAGAGATTGGGATGGTGGCCCAAACACCACCTTTAGGATTTGCAATTCATCAGTTAGAACCAGGAGATAAAATTCTGATAAAAACATGGAAAGAAGGAAACCTATCTCCCCTCTGGGAAGGACCTTTCCTTGTTTTATTCACTACAGAAACAGCTGTGAGAACTGCTGAAAAAGGATGGACACATGTGTCGCGAGTGAAAGGTCCAGGGAAGGAGTGGAAGGTCACATCTGACTAAATTGCTGTGGGAATTGCGGCTACTCCTGTAATAGAAACAGGAGTGAAACATGAAATTCCCACAGTTGCTAAAAATCTACTTGTAAATCTTGCTGAAAACATTGCTAAGTCATTGAATATAACTAATTGTTACGTTTGTGGTGGAACAAATCGAGGTGAACGATGGCCATGGGAAGCTATGGAGAGCAATGTAAGTAATCCCCAAGTTTGGAAAACAATGGGAAAGGGTAATAGGAAACAACAATGGGTACTCCAAACGAGTATAATCGGAAGGAGTTGTTGGCAAAAGAAGAACAGGAAAAAGGAGCTGGAACTAGAATTTGTCCTTGGTGTAGAAGGTGGTGTTTATTTGTAAGAACTGCAGGCTAACTGGCAGTTTTCTGTAGCCATAAAGCCTTGCAAATAAAGAGGATCGCCAGGCTCGGGCAAGTGCTCAGGTCTGGACAAACCACTGATCTAGCAAAGCTCTGGCCTTCACAAGCAGTGCTCAATTAATTTGGGTACTAAGAAAGCACCCCCTTAAAGGAAGGAAGAGGGCAAGACCGGAGGGGAACTGGTGTTGCGGCTTAAAAAGGGTCTGCCAAGGGCTGCAACCCCTTTGGGCTGTGACCGCCGACCACTATGGCCCTGACCGGACCTCTTCTAGTTCTACTTGGGGTGAGTTCCTTGACTCTGACTACGGCAAATAACTGTAGTCAATATTGGAACAAGTCCAGCTGGGGTTTACCCCAGAAAAATGGGAAAACTGAGGACCTTTTCTAATTGTACAGCCCGTACGTGTAATCAACAATAAAACCTAGTTTTTTCCTGTTACCCATAAATTAGGGAGAGCGACTAGGAGTCCAGGTGTATAACGAATGGCCTCCTGAGAGATAAACTTGGAATGGAATCAATCTAGGAGGATTTTGGGGAGATTTTATGGGTGGTGATTGGCTTACTAAAATCGGGATAGTTGTATTGGGGATATGTGGGGAATTGTTACTAGATTAATCTACTCGGTTATACAAGGAATGCAGATATCTGCAGTACTCAGTTGGAAACGAAAACACGAATCAATACTATAAAGAAAAAGATGGGGGATTGTGAAATATGTTCATCTGATTCGTGTGATGAAGTGTAACCTTCTGGACTTTTATGGATTTCTCCTGCACCATAAAAAGGGGTATTTTACAGGAGAAAGTTAAACTACTTGGCTGGTATATCAGCTCAAACCAGTTTGACCACTGACCGCATAGTATTGTGTAAAGAAAGTGCATGCATACGGTTTGGGGTCATCCTGGGGGCACGCCGAGGAAGATTCAAGAAGACTCTAGCAGGAGAAGAGGGTACGCGCTGAAGAAGACACGCCTGTTCATTAATATGTATTAGCAGACACGCCTATTCATGAAAATGTATTAGCGAACAGGATCACGCTGAGGAAGATTCGAGAAGATCCTAGAAGGAGAAGAGGGCATGCGCCAAAGAAGACACGCCTGTTCATGAATATGTATTAACGGACAGGATATAAACCAGGAACAGGAGCTGTACCGCGTGCGTCTTGCTGGAGCGGAGACTCCCGGCGCACCCAGCGCTGTTTGCTTGCCTCTATTCGCTTAATAAATTGTACATTTGAATTGGAATCCTGTTTGGGACTAAATCATTTATAACACAGATAATTAATCAGACTGAAATTAGCGGTATCATTAGAGGAACATGGAAAGCTTTTAGGGCAAAGCACTCTATAACTACAAATCCCTTGGTGAGATATAATAAAGGTTATCATAGCTTTGTACGGGCGCTTTTCCCATCACGAGGAGTAGTACAGCTATGTGAAATATGTTCATCTGATTCGTGTGATGAAGTGTAACCTTCTGTCCTACGTATCCTTGTATGACCGCAAGCCTAAGTCTAGCAGAGTGGTTAATGTATATAATGTAATACATTGTAAACTTCAATTGGAATCCTGTTTGGGACTCAGACGTTTATCTCAGCTAGAAAAAGCAATAGTTAGCTTGTCGGCAGAAATGGAAATTATCGCCAATTATCGTATACATACGGAGGGGTTAACAGATGGAATTTTGGCCTGTGAGAAAACTGCAGTTAGAATATCAGAAAATGGATGGCTGGGTAAGAAACAGATACTATGCTGGGTGAGAGAAAACAGCCCAAGAGATAAGAAAGTTGATCAAGGTTAGGGGAGGATGGGGAAGGCATGCAGTAACGGAGGAATATAAAGCACAATTCACAATTTTGTTTGCCTTGTAACATTCTGCTATTGGCTTGAGCATGGTTGATATGTGACTGCTGGATTATGGTAATATGCCGCGTGAACAAAGCCTACGAACCAACAGACAGGGTGGCTGGGGCACGTGCAGCACGTCTGGCCAGCGGGCGCGTATGCCATAGGCTCTCTGTGTTGAAAGGTGGCAACCAAGGCGTGTTCTGACACTCGCTGGCCACGTGTGTCGAAACTCGTTCCTCTGCAAATGTATAAATACCGGGATTTCCCAAAGGGCAGTGGGCCGGTGTACGGCAAGGCCACCGTTGCCTCCGTGAGGACGCCCACGTAAAGCTGGCACCTACCGACTGCTGGGCTGAGTTCGTGGTGCAGGACGATAGAAGAGTGTACAGATGGTTCATCTTCCTCACAGTCCTCGGGTTGCGAATGAACCATCAGGTTTTGTTTATAGATAAACAAAAAGGGGGTGATATTGGGATCACCCTGCATGGCTCGACCTTAAGGAGAAGGAGCTGTGGCATTGAGAAGCTGGTAAACAGCCGGACACCTGCAGGGCTCAACCTTGAAGAGAAGGAGCTGTGGTAAACAACTAAGAAGAAGCAAAGGAGCGCGTGGACATACAGAGGCGACCAATCCTGCCTCTGTGAGAGTCGCGTGGACTTAAAGCAATAGCCAACCGGGTAGCACTTTTAGGTGTGTGAACGGGCTGTATTTGTGTAAAAAGCACGCTACGCTAACAATAAAGGTCTTTGGCCTGAAGCCCTGCCACAGTCCGTGCCCTATTACTCCACACTCCTGAGCAATTTTTTCTCCAGGCTTAACGGTCCCAGACCTCTCAGCCTTCCGTCCTATGGAAGATGCTGCGGTCCCTTAAATCAGCTTTGTGGCCCTTTGATAGCCTTGCTTTAGCAGGTCAACAACTTTCTTGCACTGGGGAGCCCAGCACTGGACACAGCACTCCAGATGTGGCCCACCGGTGCTCAGTGGAGGAGAAGGTTAACTTCCCTCCATCTGCCGGCAATGCTTTTCCTAATGCAGCCCAGGAGGCTGCTGGCCTTTGCTGCGAGGCTGCATGGCTGGCTCATGCTCAGCTGCTTGCCCTCCAGGACCCTAAGGTACTTCTCTGCAGAGCTGCTATCTAGCCAGTCAGCCCCCAGCATGATGTCCACAGTGTGGCTGGATGACAGGCTGTCCTCCCCCGGGGACTTTCTCAGCAGCAGCTTGTCCTTCTTGGAGATCGGCTTCACCTCTGTCACAGGCCCCACGCATTGCTGCAAGAGTCACCTGGGACAGCAAACCCCTCTCCTGCCAGGGCTGCACAGCCCAAGGCCGTTTTCTGTCTGGTCTTGGGGACTGCAGCTTTTGCTCTCGTTGTGAGAACCTCCTTCATCATTATGTTGCCTCCTGCCATCCACTCCAGCACACATCGGCTGTGAAGCCTTTCCACACAAAGAGGGCCAATCTTTTGGTATCAGGTGTCCATGTGACAAATCTGCCCTTGGCCCTGGTGCCACATCTGAGGTGCTACAGGCCTAATGTGCACCAAAGCCCACAGCCTGGAGCACAGACAGCAGGAGGACAACATGCCATCGCAAAGCTGTGACGTTAGGGGAGCAAGAGCCAAGATGGAAAAGGACAGCTCCCACAGCTTTTGTGACTGACGGAGATACAACATCTTTAGGCGAGACTAACAGGGAAGGCGAGAAGTGGAGGATGCCCTGCTTGCTACCAGAGCAGGTCAGATGTGTGGATGTTCTCTATGGGACATGCAACAGGTTAGGCGGGATCTTGTGTGTGGGTCAGCTTCTAACTGTGCCACCCAGTCTGAGGCTCACCTGGACCTTGTACTCCCAAAAGAGGAAAAGTTGGTCAGGGATGGGAAGACCAGTTTCAGCCTTGGTTGTAGTCACCATGAAACTGTGGTCTCCCAGATCTGCACAGAAGCGGGGAAGGAGAGTAGCCGAGCACAGACCCTGCACATGCGGGAATGAGAACTTGGCCTATTGAGGGCACTGGCAGGTGGGATCACATGGGGGCAGTGTCAGGGCCCTGAGAGCATCCAGAGGCCTTCAGGACCCTGGGGGGTCCATCCACACCTCTGTCCATGGGCCCAGGTGACCATTGAAGACCAGGCCTGAGTTTCAGCCCCAGCTTGATCGATGCTCTAGGTGTACTGGTCTCCAGACACAGCCTTGCCTGTCCATCGACCTTGTTCACTTGTACGTGAAGAGTCACTTCCCAGCTTGATTCTTTATGGGGTGTACAATGGATGACACTGTGGCCCTCCAAGTGCCAGAGCCCAGGTGAGTCACAGAGGCCTAGGGCCTTTCTCCTTCCTTTCTTCCCATCACTTGATCAGCTTTTGGGAGGAGAGGAAGGAAAAGCAGATGAGGTTTCTGGGTGCCAATGACTGAAAGGATGGAGCAGAGCCATCACATGTGAAATGATCTAAAGCCTAGGCTAGTTCAAAACTGTTATCTTCTGTTCCTATATCTGAGGCCTTCTATCTTCAGGAAGAACCTGGAAGCTCCGAGATCCCTCCATCTTGCCCTCTTTTAGCAATTCAGTTGACAGTACCCACGTCAGAGGCTTTCCTTCAGTTCTGTTTACAGTGTAAAGCACCCCATGGTCTGGAGATATGGCAGGATAGTTGCATAAGGATCCCACTCCTTTGGACAAGAAGATGGATGTTCCCGGGAGGATGGATGTTCTCAGGGGGCATGACGTACCAATAGCTGTGTTCAGGGAGCTGGTCAAAGGCCTTGTCTCCATTTCTGTAACGGCGGCACAGATGCCTGGTTCATGTGTAAACTCTTTCTCCGGATTCTGGCATTTAGCGAGCAAGCTGGTCTGACCTCAGAGCTGGCCCTGCTTGGAGCCAGTGCAACACTAGAGACCTCCTGACCCTCCTTCCACCCTGAATTGTCCTGTGATGTAGAGACCCTCTCCTCCAGCTTAGTCTCTTCTCATATGACATGTGGCAAGGCACAGGCCTGTTGGGAAAGAGACTGCTGCGAGGGGGTCTCTAGTCCAGCCTCCAGGCTGGCCGTGACTTTGCGGCGCTGAAACTTGAAGAGCTCCAAAGGTGGAGATCATGGCAACGCTCCTCCTAGTCCATTTTATTTTTCCTGAGGTTCAGCCTAAAGCTCCCAAGAGGCAGCTTGTGGCTGTTCCTTCTGTCGTATCAATGGTGACTGCAGAAAACAGGTTGGCTCCGTTATCCCTCCAGGCAGGTGCAGGCTCTTGCTAGGTAAACCCGTGCCTCCACTTCAGCAGGCTACAGACACCCAGCTCCCTCAGACTCTCCCCACAGCTCATCCTTTAGGCCCTTCACTTCAAGTTGGCAGACCTCCCCCAGACACTCCACTCTCCTTTCGAAATGTGAGAACCACTGACTCATATGGCATTGTCACAGTTCCCAGATACTTCACCTCAGGACACTCCTTAGTCAGTCAGGTCCCTGTCCATGCTGCTGCATGGAGTTGTTTCTGAGCTTTTCCTTCAAAACCTTGAGGTTTCTGCTGGCCAAATCCCAGGTGTGCCAAGGTCCCTCTGGACTGAACCTCCAACAGTCCAGCTTTTAAAGTATGCGTGCCAACGGCCATCCTGAGTCGTGGTGCCTCTAACAAGATCAGAACTTAAGTAGCTGCAGGACACTACAGAGAAGAAAAGAGTACTGGCGTTAAGTTGAGTTGCAATGCGAGGTAGAAAGCACCACAGTAACCACCGCAGAGACACCAAAGGAGGGTTCAAAGTGAGCAAATGCAGGGCCACTGGATAAACAGTGAAAAGTCCTTGGCTTTTTGCATGGGTGGGGATAAGGATGGTTAAAGAGCAGGACTTGAGAGGTGGGAAAAGAATGAAAAGGGAATGAATGGTGAAGCAAAGGAAATAACCAGGGCTGTTTGGGGATACCTGTGAAGCAGTCCTGCATCTGAGCAACACTGCCTGGAGGAGGAGAAGACAACTTCAGCTGATCTGACTATGCCAGCATCTGACTTACTTCCATGGTCACGGGGAACCTGACAGCTTTCCCTACTGTCATCAAGGGCACACCTAGAGAGGAAGGAACCACAGCATCATTTAGTTTTCCACTCTCCTGAATGGGACCTCAGTAGGTCTCCAGTCCAACCTCATGCTCACAGCAGAATCGGCTACGGAGTCAGACCACTTTGCTCAAGGCTTTGCCACATGGGGGCTGGAAAATGTCCAAGGACAAAGACAGGAAAACATCTCTGGGAAACCTGCTTCAATGTTTGGATACCCTTATGGAGAGAAAGATTGTCCCTATCTCCAGCCTCAACATTCCTTATTTCAACATTTGACTATCGTCTATTATCGTCCTGCCAAGCACCACGGTGACAAGACTGGCTCCATCTTCCTAAAAACCTCCCTGCAGGGACTGGCTGGCTGCTATGAGGTTCCCCAGACCTTCCCTTTCCCAGGCCGAAGGCAGCCCTTTCCCTCAGTTTCTGCTCCCCAGGCAAGTGCTGCAGCCCCTGCGCATCTTGGCAGCCTCCCACTGAAGTCACTCCCAGTTGTCAACGTCTTCCTTGATGTGGTGGATTGACTCTGGCCAATAGCTCGGCAGCCACGCAGCCGCTCACTCTTTCCCCCCCTTCCCCACTGGGACAGGAGAGAGAACAGGAAGAAATAAAGCACGGAAAGTTGTGGGTCAAGATAAAGACAGCTTAGCAGGTGAAAGAAAGAGATTTTTTAAAAATCAACAAGCAATAATAATAACAAGCAACGCAAAGGCAACCACTCACCACCTCCCACAAGCAAAAATGATGCCCAGCCAGTCTCCACACAGAAGACTCTTTGAATGAAAAAACGTTAATGGAGAAGCCGCTGCCTGAGCATTCACACACCAATCAAGGAGTTGCACACACACCACCCGAGACTTTAACTGCTGGGTCTGGAGTCCCTTTGCAGCAGGAGACTCCAGTGAGCCGACGTGTGCGCCTTTTGACTCTACACACACACACACACACACACACACACAGAGTCTCTCTTGGGTGCTTTCTCTTCCCTCAGGCTCAACCCTAGGTTTCCTGAAGCAGAATCTCTGACATGACGTATACCAGTTGAATTTATTAAGCGGTACAGTGGTGAAGAACAGCTTGAGCTGAGTGCCTCTGGAGACGGACCCCGAACCAGAGACTCTCTGGACAATTATACCCTTACAGTCTAAGCTCCCCTCCCCTTGTGAGACGGTTTAGTCCAGTTGGAGTATTTGGGTCTGGGGTCTCCTTTTTCCTCATTGGATCCTTTCACTGTCTCCAAGCGGGCCGTTCTTTTTCTTTTCTCGATGAGGCAACCTCTGCTGATGGATGTGGCTATCTTATCTTTCTAATTTACACCAGTTTCAGGGCCTTCCCTCACGCGACTAAGTAAGAGTTCAGTAGAACTTCATCAGTAGCTAGGTGGAAGTTCACCGCTTATGAAGGTCTAAGGCCTTTTACTAATGCTATGCAAGGGATTGCATGTGAACTAGGAAGTGATTCCTGTAACAAAAAAATTCTAGTTCCTTCTTCCTCTGTCCCAGCTTTTATTGCTCAGCACAACGTCGTACGTTAGAGAATATCCCTTTGGTCAGTTGGGGTCAGCTGTTCTTGCCCATCTGCAGCCCACTCACTGGGAGGGAGCAGAGAAGGCCTTGACACAGTGCAAACACTGCTCAGCAATAGCCAGAACACTGGTGTGTTATCAACACTGTTTAAGGCACAAATGCAAAACATAGCACCACACAGGCTGCTATGAAGGAAGGTAACCCCATCCCAGCCAGATCAGTACACCTGAACTGGGGCCCTAAAACTGGATATAATTGGTTACAGGTGGTCTAACAAGCAATGAGCATGGGGAGACAACCACTTCCCTCACTCTTTTGGCGAGGCTCCTCTTTATACACTTCAGGACACTGCTGGCTGCCTTTGCTGCCAGGCCACACTGGATCAAGTGGTTAATGTCTTTTGTAGTTAATAATTCTAATCTTTCATATATTTTCACCTGTGCTGATACAATGACCATTTCTGAAGTAATGTTTTCAGCAGACTGTCTAGACAAAGGCCCTTTCCATTATTCTCCTTCCCTTACTCTTTGTTCATTCAGATACTTCCCACCCACACTGCTGCTTTGAGCTTCAGGGACTAAAAGCCTGCCTGTCTTTCAGTAGTATAATGGTATCTTTAGCCAACTCTTTTAATTGTATCTACCTTTATCTATCTATCTATCTAAAACATTTCTCGTAAGATCATCCCTTGTAGAAAGGCGACCTCATTAGAGGCAGCTTGTACTTAGTATATGGTTGAGGAGTGTTTTATTGCTTAAGACACTTGATCGTGCTTTACTTTGCTTTGCTTGCAAATGGGAAACATCCTTCTGTGCCTGTGTGCAGCCAGTCCTCTAAGGAAAGTGGGTGGGAGATGGTGCAATGGAGCTCTAACATTCAGCTCCCAGAGTTCAGAGAAGTCTGATGAAGGGAAAGTGATGTAAATCCCAGGTGGCCAACGACAGATGGGGAGTCTGGGGAGGTGAGGAGCAAGGTTGTCCACCCAGTGTCACATCTCAAGGGACTGCTTTTCCTACCTGTCCAGACCTCCTCAGGAGACGCTCCTGACACTCAGGATCCATATCAGTTGGATAATGCTTCTATCACTTCTTTAAACTGAAATTAACAAAATACAGCCTTTAAAATTAAAAATAACTTTATTAGGTGCACTTTGAAATCTTCCTTCTTAACCATGCTATGAAACAACTCAGATTAGCTATACGAGTCTTGCAGACGTGGAGAACGTTACAGGAAGAGGCATGACTTGTTAGGGCTTTCTGTGTTTTAAGGAGCCCCATGGTGTATTTGGGGCTCAGTCCGTGAACCTCAGATACTGGGAGAAGACTGAACAAACCTCTCAAGAAGTCAAAGCCAGAAGCAAACCCCAAAATACCTTGAAGCATTAATGGGACTTAATGAGACCCATTACTGCCAAAGGCTCCTCATTGACTCATTAGAGCAGATACTTGGAGACGGTGACTGCAGGTAGGCAAGGGCACTGCACAGGTGGCTGTAATGCTGAGAAAACCCTTGGTTCGTTTTATGAAGCAGGCAAGGCCAAACCCTGAGCCCAGGTCCTGGGAAGGCAGTTTCTGAGAAGAGAAGAATAAAGTTTTGTCTCACTGGCCCTGGTGGTAGAGACAGCTGCTATAGTCAAGACGACAAAGACCTCAGTCCTTTTGGACCTCTCGGTCTTGCTAGAACCCTTGGCCATCTCTATGCAGGCTGCCCTACACTGTCCCATGCCTCACCTCTTTCCCTTCAGCTTGCTGACAGCCATCTTGCTTTCCCACCTAGCTCTCACCCTGGCATTTCTATGCCTTCACTGATGGCTCTCCACCCTCACCAGCTCCTCCTTGAAACACAAAGCCATGGGATAATCCAGACTCCCTCTGGGTGATCTCTTGCAGCACAAGACTACCCTCTCAGTGAGGATTATTTTTTCTCACATCCAGACAGAACCTTCCCAGCTGTAATTTGTGGAGGTTTCTTGCTCTTCCCGCTACTAAGAAAAGCTCCATTGTCCCTGAAACTGTGAGGAATGAGCGATTCGTGTAAAGAAAATCTAGTGAATATAAGCTTGAAGCAAATGTCATTTATATTGAAATAAAGGAATATATGTAGGGCATGACCATAAACAGGGGAGTGGTAGTCTTTATGTAACTTCCTGATAAGTATAGTTTGGGTAACTCCCTTGATATGTGTAACTTATGTAGCCTCCTGATATGTAAGTTAGTTCCTGATATACTAGTGCAAACCAGTGTTGTAAATAACCGCAGAAATGTCAAGAAAATGTATAGCCAAATAAGGTAGCATAATATAAGTAGAATAACGGAGCGCCTGCACAAACAGAGAGGTCATGTAGAGTGCACTGACGAAGAGGAGCATCTTCCTCCCAACGACCACCGGACGACCACCTAGAAAAAGATGAAGCATGCGCAGACCGGGGAAGTGGTGACGTACTTAAAGAAAGAGTCATCTTCCAAGAAAAAGGCGGAGAAAGGCAAGAAACGAAGCCTAGAGAAGTATAAAGGAAGGAATTGTAAGAAGTGAAGGTGTGCGTCTTGGTGGAGCGGAGACTCCCGGCGCACCCAGCGCTGTTTGCTTGCCTCTATTTGTTTAATAAATTGCAAACTTAAATTGGAATCCTGTTTGGGACTAAATCATTTATCACAACTGGGGACTCGTCCGGGATGGTCTTGGTTCCTGAATACTGACTTGATCTAGGAGGGGCGCCCCACCATTTGGTGGCTCCTGATCGGGTCGGGTCGGGACTAACACCATCCTGAACCCAAATAGGGGCAAGCAAAGAATTTGATTTTTTATGAGCTCCCTTGCCGGCTGCAGAAGTTTATTTTGCCCGTAATTCTGCGCGCGAAGATCCGAACGAAGACGACGGGGTTGTAAGTATTTAAGGTGTATACCGTTCGGTTGGGTGGGATTCGGTTGCCTGTGTGTGTAAGAGTGTGACTGAGACGGAACCTCGTTCCGAAGCGATTGTGGAGGTCTTCTAACCGCGGTTCCAATCTCCCATGAGGGACTTGGCCGGTGAAGGACCGAAGCGATTTTTATAGGATCCATAGGTGAGTGAGAAGTTTGAAACCCCCTGCAAGACACTCTGCTTGGTAACCAAGGGCTGGAGGAATTGCCACAGTAAAAATTCCTAGATGGGTCAGACGAAATCGAGAATCCAGGACCAGAAGAAAGGGAGCGAATTACTAAAAATACCTCCGGAGATTCCATTAGGAATAATGTTAAAACATTGGAATAATAAGGGCCCTGGAAAAGGGAAGACAAAAGAGAAATTAGTTAAATATTGTATGGTAAAATGGACAAAGAACCCCTTGAGACCCCACGTTTTTTTTGGCCTGTATTTGGGTCATTTGAGGATTGGGTTTGTCAGGCGCTAAACCTGTACGTAAATTCTAAGGAACCGTTTTGCCAAGAGGAGAGCGAGTATGCTAGTTTATGGATAAAGGCCTGTGTGGGCATTTTTCATCTTAAAACAGGAGTAGGGAAAAATAAGACCGTAGGGGAGCAACACATGGAAAAGGAAAAGAAGGATTGGGACCCCCTAGATCACTTACCTCCCCCGTATAATCCAGCTACCCGTCAAATACCGTCACCAAATCTGACGACTTCCCCTACGGCCCCAGGGTCGAATTCAACTCTAAGGGGAGGATCCCAAACTGAGCACCCAGAGCGTCTTTGTATCCTTTACGGGAAGTACCTCTGGGTGGAGATAGAGGATTGGCAAGAGAGAGGGTTGGAAGAATTACTAAGAGAAGCTCAAAAGGTTTATGTCAGGAGGGACGAAGAAAAACAAGAAGCAGAGGCAAGAATTTTTGTAGCAGCAGTGAGGGAAAGTCAGAGGAGTAAGACTCAGCTGGGAGAGAAAAAAAGATAAGAGACCAGAACAGCCACCCCAGGGACAATCTCATCAAGACAGACCCACAACTCCCATCTGTTACTATTGTAACAAAAAGGGACGTGTTCAGAAAACCTGCCGTAAACGGGAATGGGATGAGAAAATGTTCAAAGAGGATTAGGGGTGTTAGGGGCTGTATCTTCTGGGGACCTCAACATCAACAGAGCCCTTGATAAAACTATTAGTAGGTCCCCAAAAAGAAGAATTTTTATTTTTAGTAGATACTGGAGCTGAAAGGTCAACGATTCAGAAACTCCCAAAAGGGGTAGGAAAAGGAAAAGCCCAGATGTCAGTAACAGGTGCAAAAGGAGAACCCTTCAAAGTCCCCATCTTAGAAGAAGTAGAGATTGAGACAGAGACAAAAATTTGTTTAAATGATTTACTTTTATTACCAGAAGCAGAATATAACCTATTAGGGAGGGACTTGATTTTAAAACTAAACCTAACTATTCAGAACCAAGGAGATCGGTTATATATTAACTTATGTACCTTAACCCAACTTGATGAGGAAAAAATTGACCCCCAAGTATGGTATAAGGAAGGAGATGTTGGGAGATTAGATATGGAACCCATCAAGGTACAAATAACAGACCCTCATAAGCCAATTAGAATTAAACAATATCCTATATCTATAGAAGGCCGGAGAGGTCTAAAACCTATTGTGGATAAATTACTAAAAAATGGGACTTTGGAACCATGTATGTCACCCCACAATACCCCGATACTCCCTGTAAAGAAATCAGATGGTACATATAGGATGGTACAGGATTTGAGAGCCGTGAATCGGCGAACAATCACCAAATTCCCTGTCGTGGCAAATCCTTATACTTTATTGAGTCACCTGTCTCCTAAACATATTTGGTATAGTGTAATAGATTTGAAAGATGCCTTTTGGGCCTGTCTTTTGGATAAGGGGTTCAGAGATTATTTTACCTTTGAATGGGAAGACCCCAAAACAGGACGAAAAACAACAATTAAGGTGGACTGTGCTACCACAAGGGTTTACGGAGTCACCAAATTTGTTTGGACAGACCTTAAAGAAAATCTTACAAGGTTTTACAGTACACGAGGAGGGAAAAATTATTACAATATGTGAATGATTTACTGGTAGCAGGAGAAACTGAAGAGGAGACCCGAAAAGCCACCATTAGATTGTTAAATTTTTTAGAGAAAAAGGGATTAAAAGTGTCCTGCTCGAAATTACAATTTATAGAGCAAGAAGTAAAATATTTGGGACATTGGTTAAGCAAAGGAAAAAAAAAGAAATCAGATCCTGACCGGGTTTCTGGTATTTTAATCCTAAGACCTCCACAGACTAAAAAGGGAATGGAAAAAAAAAACAACAAACAAACAAAAAAAACCAAAAAACCCACACACACTGGTGGGATATTTATCCAAATTGTTAGATTCGGTGAGCAGGGGGTGGCCAGCATGTCTCCAAGCCCTAGTTGCTATGGCATTATTGATAGAGGAAGCTAGGAAAATTACCTTTAGTGTACCTCTAAAGGTATATACGCCACATAATGTTAGGAATGTCCTCCAACAGAGGACAGAGAAATGGTTGACAGATAGTAGACTTCTGAAATATGAAACCATCTTGATAGATTCACCTAATTTGGAATTAGGAGTCACCTCTGCCCAGAGCCCCGCGCAGTTCCGGTTTGGGGAACCCTCAGAAGCAGTAGTGCTATAACACAATTGTTTAGAAGTTATAGAATCCCAGACAAAAGTAAGGCTCAATCTTAGAGATATTGAATTAGAGGGAGGAGAAAAATTGTTTGTAGATGGATCCTCCCAAGTAATAGAAGGGAAGAGAAAATCAGGATATGCAAAAATTGACAAGGACTTAGAACTTGTGGAATCAGGACCTCTGAGTCCATCATGGTCAGCTCAGGCTTGTGAGCTTTATGCCTTATGTAGGGCCCTGGAATTATTAAAAGAAAGAAGAGGGACCATATTCACAGATTCCAAATATGCATATGGAGTAGTCCATACTTTTGGAAAAATTTGGGAGGAAAGAGGCCTGATTAACACTCAAGGAAAGAACTTAATACATCAGGAGTTGATAGTAAAATTTTAAAAGTGTTAAGAGAACCAAAGGAAATAGCCGTGGTGCATGTGAGGGTACACCAAAAGGGATTAGATTATCGAATTAGAGGAAATAATTTAGCAGATAAGGAGGCTCAGGAAGCAGCCTTGAGGATTGAAACTGTTAAAATTAATCATACACAAACAAGGGAGGACACTAGTGGAAGAGGATAAGAGGAAAAGGAGAAAAAGTTTACGCTGGAGGAACAAGCAAAATTAGAGAAAATAGGAGCTAGAGTGGAACAAGGGAAATGGACATTACCTGATGAGCGAGAGATGTTGCCAAAGCTTACGCTAGGCAGGTATTAGAACGCTTACACGCGCAAACACATTGGGGTACAAAAGTGTTAAGTGATCATTTCCTTAAACAGTTTGGCTGTATTGGAATTTTTTGAAATAGCAAGGCAAATTACACAAGGGTGTTTAACTTGTCAAAGGGCAAATAAGGCCGTGTTTCAACAAGTGGCCATGGGAGGAAGAAAACTAGCTTATAGACCGTTTGAAAGGATTCAAGTCGACTTTACCAAATTACCAAGAATAGGAAGATTGAAATATTTGTTAGTTATAGTAGACCATTTAACACGATGGGTCGAAGCCTATCCTGTAGCAAGAGCGACAGCTCAGACGGTGATAAAATTTTACTAGAACACCTAATCCCCAGGTATGGGATAATACAATATATTGATTCTGATCAAGGCACTCGCTTTACTTCTAAAATTATAAAATCCTTGTGCCAATCATTAGGTATTAAATGGGAATATCATACCCCATGGCATCCTCAAAGTTTGGGAGTAATAGAAAGAATAAACCAAACAATAAAGCAAGAGCTAGCGAAGCTAATGGTTGAAACACAGATGCCATGGACTAAATGTTTACCGCTAGCCCTTCTTAACATAAGGATCAAACCGCACAGTGAGACTGGATTATCGCCATATTAGGTTTTATACGGCATGCCCTATCTCCGAGGGAAACAATGTAGTGGAAGATTATAATATTCGGAAATATGTTATCATTTTAGGAGAAAGGTTGAAAGAACTAAGAGATATAGGAATAATGGCACAAACCCTACCTTTGGGGTTTGCAATCCATCAATTCAAACCAGGGGATAAGGTACTGATCAAAACTTGGAAGAAAGAAACTTTCGTTCCTTCATGGGAAGGACCCTTTGTTGTATTGTTAACTACAGATACTGCCATCCGGACTGCGGAAAAGGGGTGGACGCACGCGACTCGAGTAAAAGGACCCATGAAAGACTGGAAAGTTATTTTACAACCTGGAACCACAAAAATAACATTAAAAAGGGAATGAACGTATGAGAAATGATCACGAATTAAAGACTATAGCATTAAGCAATTATCGGGCAGGACTAAGTTTATGTCCACTCTGTAAACCATGTTGTATGATTATTGAGGGTTAGGTGTAACCTGTGTAACAAATATATCATTTCCCACAGAGGCTAACAGGGACGTTTTCAAATTCAAAGCTGAAGTTTCCTCTGCATTCAGTGTGGACAGACTACTCCTATAGGAGATTTCTGGTGGGTAAGATTTATTACTGTCATCGAAATAAAGAAGTCCGCTTGAGAAGGGGGAGAGGGCAAGACCGGGTGGGGATTCTCAGTCGCGACCAAGTAAGGCCAGTCAAGGACGAGCACCCCTTGTAGCTGATGCCTCCGACCATGAGATCCCTTACCGGACCTCTCCTGATTTTACTCGGACTCACCAACCTGGTGACAGGTAATCAAAATTGCACCGAGTGCATAAGAACCGCCCAGCACGGACGAGTAAGTAATAAAACATTAATGTACCACACCTATTACGAGTGCAAAGGGAAACAGAACGGGAGTTGTATATACAATGGAACACAATATAAGAAATGCTCGGTGGAAAATGATACTGTTTGTTACGATCCAAAGGAACTTCTTTATCAATAGTGGGTAGAAATGAAAACAAATTCGGAAGTAGGAAGATTAATTGGAATAAGTAAGGATATGGCCAATTTGAGCACATCAGTATCGGTAATTTTTGATGCATGCGATATTATAGATGATGATCTGGATATTAATTGTGGGAGTGTAGAGTGGAGATGATGCTATAGTAATCAACCAAAATATATTTGCCCAGGTGGAGGTGGACGTCAATGTCAGATAAATCCTGATTATGTACCTAGTCAAACGGTGAGATATCAGTCAGCACACCTATGTGGAAGAAGGGGATGGTCTTGTGTATGTTAGGATACTGCAAGCTGGGGATATGACAGCCAATGTGGGGATTTACAAGCTTCAATCACAAGGGTACAAACAGACCATAATTGTACAACCTGTACCTGTAATTTAGTAAATTTAACCCTTATAAATTTAGAAATTTGGAAACAGAAAAAAATAACCAAAATTGGACTTAAGATATATGGACCTGGAGAAGACCCAGGTGTAGTTATTAATATTGAAATGAAAGAAAAGAGAATCGGTGCAGCATAGACTGTTATTTAAGTCATTTTGTCATGAAATGGAAACAGGAACGAAATATGAAATTCCCACAGTGGCTAAAAATCTATTTGTAAATCTTGCTGAGAACATTGCTAAGTCACTAAATGTAACTAATTGTTATGTATGTGGTGGAACTAATCAGGAGAGAATTGGCCCTGGGAGGTCCAAGAGAGCAACATACCAGACCCTAATGTTTAGAACATATCAACTCAGGTCAGGAAACAACAATGGATATTACAAACCAGCATAATAAGAAGAAGCTGTTGGCAAAATGACGCTGGGAGTAAACCAGTCGGATATTTAGTATGTGAAGGGGGATATAACTGGAATAGTACTTACCAAAAGTAGGATAAATGGGGCACTGCCCAAGAAATAAGTAAAAATCATGCGAATTGGACCAACGGAACCACTATTGATAAAGGGTGGTCAAGTCCAGAAGGGCAATATTGGATCTGTGGAAAATTTGCATATACCCGATTACCAAAAAATTGGACCGGAGCGTGCGTGTTAGGAACTATACGGCCAAGCTTTCTCTTATTACCTATAAACCGAGGAGAACGCCTAGGGGTACTGGTATATACAGACGCATTAGAAACTCACAACCGAAGGGAAAAAAGAGAGCTACAAATAGGAAAATGGAAAGATAATGAGTGGCCACCTGAAAGAATAATAGCATATTATGACCCAGCGACATGGGCAGAAGATGGGTCCTGGGGATATAGGACCCCCATTTATATGTTGAATAGAATAATCAGGTTGCAAGCTGTAGTAGAAATAATTGTAAATAAAACGGGTAATGCTCTAGGATTGGTGGCTAAACAAAATACTAAAATGCGTACAGCCCTATATCAAAATAGACTCGCACTAGACTATTTACTAGCACAGGAAGGAGGAGTCTGTGGAAAATTTAATCTCACAAATTGTTGTTTAGAGATAAATGATGAAGGAAAAGCCATCAATGAATTAGTAAGAGAAATGAAAAAAGTAGCCCATGTGCCAGTCCAAACGTGGAATGGAATAAATGTCCAAGGACTATGGACAACGTGGGAAAATTTATTCTCAGGAAACTGGGTAACAAAAATCATTATCGTTTTGTTAGGATTGTTTGGAGGTATGTTAATAATACCATGTCTAATTCCTTGTCTTTCACAAGCTGTAGCTTCTGCCATTAATGGAATGAAATTTACAGCCACTCCAATAGAACCAACACAGAGTGAGAGAAAACATGTTTTAATGTTGGTAAAACATATAGAGGAACCCGAGTTAATACCCATCAAACAAACTTTAAATAAATTTTACACGAATCACAGTGGTGAAAAAGAAAACGGGGGATTGTGAGGAATGAGCGATTCGTGTAAAGAAAATCTAGTGAATATAAGCTTGAAGCAAATGTCATTTATATTGAAATAAAGGAATATATGTAGGGCATGACCATAAACAGGGGAGTGGCAGTCTTTATGTAACTTCCTGATAAGTATAGTTTGGGTAACTCCCTTGATATGTGAAGCTTATGTAGCCTCCTGATATGTAAGTTAGTTCCTGATATACTAGTGCAAACCAGTGTTGTAAATAACCGCAGAAATGTCAAGAAAATGTATAGCCAAATAAGGTAGCATAATATAAGTGGAATAACGGAGCGCCTGCACAAACAGAGAGGTCATGTAGGGTGCACTGACGAAGAGGAGCATCTTCCTCCCAACGACCACCAGACGACCACCTAGAAAAAGATGAAGCATGCGCAGACCGGGGAAGTGGTGACGTACTTAAAGAAAGAGTCGTCTTCCAAGAAAAAGGCGGAGAAAGGCAAGAAACGAAGCCTAGAGAAGTATAAAGGAAGGAACTGTAAGAAGTGAAGGTGTGCGTCTTGGTGGAGCGGAGACTCCCGGCGCACCCAGCGCTGTTTGCTTGCCTCTATTTGTTTAATAAATTGCAAACTTAAATTGGAATCCTGTTTGGGACTAAATCATTTATCACAAAACCATTCTTCAAGCAGCTGCAGGCTGCAGCTACTGCAGTGCCCTGACCCTCCACTTCCCCAGGCTAAACAAGCCGTTGTTAAAAATAAATATATTAAGGTCTGCGCCCGCGATCCTGCAGACACCGCCCCCCCCCGCGACACACGCGCGCTCAGACTCACTCAGCCACCCCCCCACCGCGCGCGCGAGCTCCCCCTCCCTGCGCTGCAGCTCCGGACCCGCAGGCCGGTGGGTGCGGCCCCCCCCGGCCGGAGACTCTCCGGCGCCCCGGAGCAGCGGGGGGCAAGGGGGGCTGCAGCCGCGCGTGCCCCGCTGCCCGGCAACCGGCCCCCCCGGCGGCGGGGGAGGGAGCCTGGCGCAGAGCCTGGCTGGGGGAGGGGGGATGGCGGCGCTTTTCGGAGGTTTCTGTTTGGGTCGGTTGGGTTGGGGTTTTTTTTTCTCTTTTCGTTTTTCACCTCCCCCGCCGTTCGCGTTCGTTGGTTTTCACCGCGCGGCGGCGGCGGCCCGCGCGCAGCGGGGCTGTTGTGCCAAACGCGGGTTCCGTCACCCGGTGCGCAGAGCGCCGGGAAACACACGGAGTCGAGACGGCGGCTTTTCTTCCGCCCCTGCGCCGAGCTGGGTGCCGGTGGTAGGCCCACAAAGCTGGCGCGCCTCGGTTAACGCAGGGAAAATATTTCTACGCTCCGAGCAACAAGTCACCGTTATTTTCTTGAGAGCTGGCGCAGGCGCCCTTGCGCCTGTTGGTTCCCGCAAGCCTCGTCTCCACGGCGACAGCGTCCTCCTTTTTTACTGCGCGTGCCCCGTGAGGAAGGGGCTTCTGTGGGTAGGGGTCTTCCCCTACCGGAGGGCAGGCTTGTGCTATGCCGAGTCGATGTTAATTAGATGTTACTTAGGATAGTTCACTCAAAGGTCGGCAGTTGCGTTCCCTTTGCGGTTGCCTTGTTCCTTCCCTCAGGCTTGCGCCTCGTTGACTCCTGACAGAGCCTAAACAATACCCCCGCTTTGTGCCTCGCATACCTTCAGCAGGGTGACTGACCGACGGACTGGCCGACCGACGGACTGAGGACGAAAGGCGGGAGGGGGGCACGGGTGCGGCAGGGACGCCGCGGGGTCCTAAAGTCTCCCGCCTTCCTTCCTTCCCCGGGCCGGCAAAACTGCTGGCGGAAGGGGGAGGGGGGGTGTCTCCGTGTGTGCGTGTGGCCGCGGGCGAGGGGTTCGTGCCGGGGCCGGTTTGGGAGCGTGTGTGGCGGGTGTGCACGCAGTAAGAAACGAAAAAGTCTGGTAACGCTGTGGACAACGCCGCCTTCTCTGCTACAGCCTGCGCTGTGGCCCGCCTCGGTGTCCGCCTGCGGGCGATGTGCTCGGCTCGGCTCCCGGTTGAAGCCGTCCCTGGGAAAGCAGCAGCCCCGTGCCTCGGCCTGGGCAGAGACCTGCGTCCCCGAGGCCGGGCTCCGGCTGCCGGAGAGGTGGGCCGCGCCTCTCGCTAGCGGCCGTCGGCGTGTCCGTCGCCAGCGGGATGCGTTCCAGTGGTGAGCAGCGCCCAGAGGACAGGCCCAGCAGCCTCAGGCAAAGCGGGGTCGCTGCTTTGCTGATGGTGGTGTCCGAAAAGGCGGTTTCGTTTCCCGGCGTGCGATAGGCCAGTCTCACACACCGAGACGAGATACCGGTTTATTCCAGACCTGCGCAGAGCTGGGTGCTGGGTGGTAGGCCCACAAAGCTGGCACCCCGCGGTTAACACCCGGAAAATATTTGTAGGTTTCTAGCAACACTTACCAGTATTCTTAAACATACCTCAGCTGCCACCACGTTTACACATAAGCAGATTAACTTCTGGCGGCCTTGTAGCAATGGGGCTCGCTGCGGTGGGGTGGGGAGGGCGGGCGGCTGGGGCTGGGCACCGCCGCCTCTGCCTGGTCCCCGGTCCCCGGTCCCCGGTGGTGAGAGAGAAGAGTAAGAAAAGGTAAGGGGGAGGGAGGCTAGATAAATAAATAGCTAAAAAAATGACAATCAAAAAGAAACGGGGGGTGTGCAGGGTGCGTGTGGGTGTCTTTACACAGAACTCTCCGGGGTGAGGGCAGGCGGGCGGTTTGGGAGGAGGGAGTGGGGAGAGCAGGTTTAGGACAAATGCTGATCTGGCACTCTCTGCTAATTCTTGATGGATTAACATACACCGACCTATGGTTAATGAATGTAATAAATAATTCATTAACCGGTAATTAATATACGAAGTAATGATTAGCGATAGAGCAATACAGATTAATATTTACTGGAATTAACATCCAGTGGATTAAGATCACGTTAATAAGGAACTACTTTACTGATAACAAGTTCTAGGTGAGGAACAGAGCCGTCGTGTAGCACGTGTAATTAATGATAATTAATAATGATGAATTGATAGTAGATAATTACAACAGTAAATCAGAGTGATGATAAAGAAAAAAAAATACATGATAAGTAACTGGAGGACAGTAGTGTTAATGCAGTACCACAAAATACTAATAAATAAAATAATCGATCTTAATAGGTAACGACTGTTATTAATAAGTAATTATTAATGATTGATTTAGACTAATTTGATTAATAAAAACTTAATCAGTTCATTAATTTTTTATTCATTTATTTGTTGTAGACCGATAGATACTATATAACTCAAATAGCATCGATCAATAGGAATGAATAGTTAATAAGAATTTCAGTTATTAATAATGGTCAGCTTACTCACGTTTGATGGAGGTCTTTGTGGCCTTGCCGTAGAACATCAGGCTGCAAGGCTTTCGCCTCATCTCAGACATCACTCAACAATAGTCAGTTATGAGACTGTCTGACTGCAACCCATCAGGGTTGCTTTTGAAGAGGAGCGTGTTGCTCCAGTCAAACCCTGCTACTCCCTACAGACCCACAGTGGTTTCCCACATTATCCACCCTGTGACCTTAGTCACAACTCACTAAGAGGAACATTGTGTAATTTGTATTTAGGTGGGTCGAGGCATTCATCTCTCCTTCCTGTGTTTTCATCCTCTCTTGTTGGTTGGTAATTTATTGTTGGGATCACTCTGCACGGCTCGACCTTAAGGAGAAGGAGCTGCAGCATTGAGAAGCTGGTAAACAGCTAGATATCTGCACGGCTCGGCCTTGAGAAGAGGGAGCTGTGGCATTGGGAAGCTGGTAAACAGCTGGACATCTGCAGGGCTCGGCCTTGAGGAGAAGGAGCTGTGGTAAACAGCTAAGAAGCAGCACTGTATAAGAAAAACAGGATGGAACCCGGACCACGTAGCAGTAACCGCAAGTAGGAGGAGTATGATAATGCAATCTTTAGGGCTAAGCCAATGATTGTAAGACAAGTATGCATAAGGTAGAACTTAGTGTATAAATATGTGTAAGGTTTTGCAATAAAGTTGAAGCTTGCCTTATCACTCATATTGAGTCGACTGCTTGCCTTCCCTCGCTCGTCGCAATTTATAATAGGGGATGGTATTAAAGGGATGTATTCAGGATCATAGATGTGAATCCTCTTAACACGCATGGTTACAGCTCTAGTTATCATAGATTTCACACGTGACAATCAAATACGGACAATAACAATCATTATGATAAACATTAATACATACTGGGTTAGACTATGATCCCATCCACTAACTTTTAATCTGAGCCAACTGAAAATATTTTAAATCCACCTCGTTCATTGCCAGTTGCTTGGTTTCATCTTCTCATTGAGCTCATGGGTTTGGTCCACAGTTTTTTGCATTTCATCTCTAGCTTGATGCAGAGTAGCGGACACATTTGGAATTGACAGCAGGTTTTGCCAGGATAGGTGTTATTCAGCCATCCACAAACGCTGTTCTCCTTTAGTAGTACCATATTCAATGCTAATTGATTTTCTAAAGTCATCTGTGAGGCTGCTCGTGGGTACAAGCTGGGTGTTGCTTAGCCTTGCTGGCTGGCTGCATACAATTAGCTAGAGTCTCTC
This sequence comes from Phaethon aethereus, assembly GCF_964289735.1. Taxonomy (NCBI): domain Eukaryota; kingdom Metazoa; phylum Chordata; class Aves; order Phaethontiformes; family Phaethontidae; genus Phaethon; species Phaethon aethereus. Next base: position 187,555 of record NW_028114265.1, on the reverse strand, counting down.
CTTGCCATGGTAGATTTTCTAGATATAATCAATTTTCAATTATCACAGCCGAAGAAGTCCAAAACAATCCCATTGCTAAGCTTACTCTCATCCCTGCTGTATAATAGCTTGGCCGTGACACGGAGGGCAATACATTTCTCTTTGTTCTGTACCCTCTTGGTTTCATTAATGACTACAGTGAATGACTCCTGAGTATGATTAAAAGCTATTATGGGAGATAAACTTGTGGAATTCCTAAAGTGCATTCTAACCCATCCCAATAGGGTTGACTGTAATCTGATATCTCTTCATTAGAACATACCCATACGGTCTCAAGCAGTGCAGGATACATTAGAGTGGTACTTGTGCTCTTTACTACTGGCTCATGAGTCTTGCATCCGTTTTTTATAATGTTGGGAAGGAATCCTACATTTACTAGCCATGTGTTTAGAGGATTCTATCTGACATGCTGTCTGTAAGCTAGGGATTGGAGCACTGTAATTGTGGCACAGGCATATACTTCTTAAGGCGTGATGGAGGTCTGAGGCAAACGGTATCCATAGATAATCATCCATATTGTAACAATTTATCTTGTTTATACAATTCCATAGCCTGTCTGGTTCCAATGACATGGTATAATGGGGTCTCTTCACCCATTGTTTAAAACGTCTTTTATGATCAGGGGTGGTCCATATGCAAGAAACATTACTAGATTGTGGGCCACATGCAGATCCATACTTAGAGGTGTGAAATATGTTCATCTGATTCGTGTGATGAAGTGTAATCTTCTGGACTTTTATGGATTTCTCCTGCACCATAAAAAGGGGTATTTTACAGGAGAAGGTTAAACTACTTGGCTCGTATATCAGCTCAAACCAGTTTGACCACTGACCGCATAGTATTGTGTAAAGAAAGTGCATGCATAAGGTTTGGGGTCATCCTGGGGGCACGCCGAGGAAGATTCGAGAAGACTCTAGCAGGAAAAGAGGGCATGCGCCGAAGAAGACACGCCTGTTCATGAATATGTATTAACGGACAGGTTATAAACCAGGAACAGGAGCTGAACCGCGTGCGTCTTGGTGGAGCAGAGACTCCCGGCGCACCCAGCGCTGTTTGCTTGCCTCTATTCGCTTAATAAATTGTAAATTTGAATTGGAATCGTGTTTGGGACGAAATCATTTATAACAATTGGGGGCTCGTCCGGGATGGTCTTGGTTCCTGAATTCTGACTTGATCTAGGAGGGGCGCCCCACCTTTTGGTGGCTCCTGATCGGGTCGGGTCGGGACTAACGCCATCCTGAACCTGAATAGGGGCAAGCAAAGAATTTGATTTTTTATGAGCTCCCTTGCCGGCTGCAGCAGTTTATTTTGCCCGTAATTCTGCGCGCGAAGATCCGAACGAAGACGACGGAGTCGTAAGTATTTAAGGTGTATACCGTTCGGTTGGGTAGGATTCGGTTGCCTGTGTGTGTAAGAGTGTGACTGAGACGGAACCTCGTTCCGAAGCGATTGTGGAGGCCTTCTAACCGCGGTTCCAATCTCCCGCGAGGGACTTGGCCGGTGAAGGACCGAAGCGATTCTTATAGGATTCGTGGGTGGGTGATAGGTCCTAAACCCCCTGCAAGACACTCTTACTGGTAGCCAAGGGCTGTAGGAATTGCCACAGTAAAAATTCCTAGATGGGTCAGACGAAATCGAGACCCCAGGACCAGAAGAAAGGGAGCGAATTACTAGAAATACCTCCGGAGAGTCCACTAGGAATAATGATTGAAAATTGGAATGATAGGGGCCCCAGAAAAGGAAAAAGTAAATTAAAATTAGTTCAATATTGTATGGTAGAATGGCCAAAAGAACGTTTGAGACCACATGTCTTTTGGCCCGCTTTTGGATCTTTTGAAGACTGGGTCTGCCAGGCCTTAAATATATATGTTAATTCAAAGGAACCTTTTAGTCAGGAGGAAAGTGATTATGCAGGATTATGGGACAGAACTTTACGTTCTTTTCCAGCCTCAATACTTACATTAAAAACAGATGAAAAGTTTGAGGAAGAAGAAGAGGGGAAAAGTGAAAAGGAAAAAGATGATAAATGGGAGCCACTGGATAACCTACCGCCTCCATGTTCTAATAATCCATCTCCGGCGGCGGCTCCCCCTCCGGTGGCCGTAGTACCTCTCTCTGTACCACCGTTGCCCCTGTCTCCACCACCAACAGCACCGGAATTAGATCGACCTCCGGCTGCATGTACGAGAAGTAGGACTGCTGTATCTGAGGGAGCTTCTCTATATCCCTTACGAGAAGTACCCCTCGGAGGCAATCAGGGAGGCATCGGGTTTGTGGCAGTCCCGTTAAATACCACAGACGTAAGAAATTTCAAGAAAGAAATGGGGACCCTATTAGATGATCCCCTCGGAGTAGCTGAAAAATTGGACCAATTCCTAGGCCCCAGTACTTATACCTGGGAAGAAATACAGTCCATTTTAGGGATCCTATTCATTGTTGAGGAAAGGGGAATGATTAGACAAGCTGGAATGAGAATTTGGGAAAGAGAGAATCAGGCAGGACCCCCGAGAGATCAGCAGTGGCCAAATGTGGATCCCCACTGGGATCATCAACAACCCCCAGGAAGACAAAATATGAGGGATTTGAGAACGTTAATCATACAGGGAATAAGGGAAGCGGTTCCCCGAGGGCAAAACATTACTAAAGCATTTAATGAACAACAAGGGAAAGACGAATCTCCAACAGAATGGTTGGAGAGGTTGAGGAAAAACCTACCAATGTATTCTGGAATTGATCCGAATACAGTGGCTGGGACCGCACTCCTTAGAACACAATTTGTAGCTAAATCCTGGGGGGATATAAGAAGGAAATTAGAAAAATTGGAGGATTGGCAAGAAAGAGGATTAGAGGAGTTACTTAGAGAAGCCCAGAAAGTCTATGTTAGGAGGGACGAAGAAAAACAAAAAGCAAAAGCAAAAATTTTTGTAGCAGCAGTAAGGGAAAGTCAGAAAAATAAGACGACTCCTGGAGAGAAAAGGGAAAAAAGAATAGAGCAGACACCCCGGGGACAGCCTTATCGAGGAAGATTTACAATTCCCGTCTGTTACTACTGTAACAAGAGGGGACATGTTCAGAAGAACTGCCGTCAGCGGGAACAAGATGAGAAGATGTTCAAAGAAGATTAGGGGTGTCGGGGGCTCTATCTTCTGGGGACTTCAACATCAACAGAGCCCTTGATAAAATTATTGATTGGTCCCCATAAAGAGGAAGTTTTATTTTTAGTGGATACAGGGGCCGAAAAGTCAACCATTCAAAAACTTCCAAAAGGAATAGAAAAAGGGAAGAGTTACGTGTCAGTAGCAGGAGCAAAAGGAGAGCCTTTTAAAGTAAATATATTGAAAGATGTAGAAGTAGAAACAGAAAAGAAAATTTGTCTTAATGATTTACTTTTGCTCCCTGAAGCGGAATACAATTTATTAGGAAGGGATTTGATTTTGAAGTTAAACTTGAGCATTCAGAGTCAAGGGGACAAATTGCAGATTAAATTATACACTTTAACACAAGAGGATGAAGAAGCTATTAACCTCTCAGTGTGGTATAAGGAAGGGGAAACTGGAAAGACAAAATGAACCCCATAAGCGTTCAAATAATAGATCCGCACCGCCCAATTAGAATCAAGCTATACCCTATACCTATGGAGGGTCGAAAAGGATTAAAACCTGTAGTTGACAGACTTTTGGAAAAAGGAACCCTAGAACCATGTATGTCACCTCGTTACACGCCCATTCTTCCCGTAAAAAAGCCGGACGGGTCATACAGGATGGTGCAGGACTTAAGAGCTGTAAATCAGCGAACAATCACTAAATTCCCTGTGGTGGCAAATCCTTATACTTTATTGAGTCATATATCTCCCAAACATACTTGGTATAGTGTAATAGATTTGAAAGATGCTTTTTGGGCCTGTCCTCTGGATGAGGCATCCAGAGATTATTTTGCCTTTGAGTGGGAGGACCCCGAAACAGGACAAAAACAACAATTAAGATGGACTGTGTTACCACAAGGGTTTACGGAGTCACCAAATCTATTTGGACAAACTTTAGAAACAATTCTACAAGATTTCACAATACCTAAGGAGGTAAAATTATTGCAATATGTGGACGATTCATTAGTAGCAGGAGAAACTGAAGAGGGGATCCGAAAAACCACCATTAAATTGTTAAATTTTCCAGGGGAAAAGGGATTAAAGGTGTCCCGATCAAAGCTACAGTTTGTAGAACAAGAAGTAAAATATTTAGGACATTGGCTGAGTAAGGGAAGGAAGAAGTTAGATCCTGATAGGGTATCTGGGATTCTATCCTTAAGACCCCCACAGACTAAAACGGAAATTAGGCAAATACTGGGATTAGTAGGATATTGTAGACCATGGCTTGAAAATTATAGTGATAAAGTAAAATTCTTATATGAAAAATTAACTAATAACCAACTTAAATGGTTTATTGAAGATGATCAGAGATTTGAGGAAGTAAAAAGGGCATTAATACAAGCACCTGTATTGAGCCTCCCAGATCTAGAAAAACCTTTCTATCTCTTTGTGAATACATCAAGCCAGACAGCATATGGAGTTCTTACTCAAGACTGGGCAGGAATCCAAAAAACCCATGGGGCATTGTTCTAAGTTACTTGATCCAGTAAGCAGAGCATGGCCTGCTTGTCTCCAAGCTTTGGTTGCTACAGCATTATTAATAGAGGAAGTTAGGAAGATTACCTTTAGTGCTCCTTTAAAAGTGTATACCCCACACAATGTCAGAAATGTTTTACAACAAGAAGCGGAAAAATGGTTAACGGACAGCCGGATCCTAAAGTATGAAGCAATACTAATAGACTCCCCTGACTTAGAACTGAGGGTGACTTCTGCTCAGAGTCCAGCACAATTTTTGTTTGGAGAACCATCAGAGGAATTACAACATAACTGTTTAGAGGTAATTGAGACCCAGACTAAGGTGAGACCAGATCTAAGAGATGCTGAGTTGAAAAATGGAGAAGCGCTGTTTATAGATGGCTCCTCCCGAGTGGTAGAAGGGAAGAGAAAATCGGGATATGCAATAATTAACAAGGACTTAGAAATTGTGGAATCAGGACCTCTGAGTCCATCATGGTCAGCTCAGGCTTGTGAGCTGTATGCCCTATGTAGGGCCCTGGAATTATTAAAAGGAAGAAGCGGGACTGTATTTACAGATTCTAAATACGCATATGGGGTGGTCCACACTTTTGGAAAAATTTGGGAAGAAAGAGGTTGGATTAATACTCACGGGAGGAATTTAATACATCAAGAATTAATAGTAAAAATTTTAAAGGCGTTAAGAGAACCAAAGGAGATAGCAGTGGTACATGTGAGGGGACACCAAAAGGGACTTTTGGTGATTACCGAACTAGAGGAAATAACTTAGCAGCTAAAGAGGCCCAGGAAGCAGCCTTGAGGACTAAAGTTGCCAAAATTAATGTCATACAAACAAAGGAGGACACCAGCAAAGAAGGACGAGAGGAAAGAGAGAAGGAGTTTACCCCAGAAGGACAAACAAAATTGAAGAAAATAGGAGCTAAATTAGAACAAGGAAAATGGGCACTGCCCGATGGGCGAGAAATGCTGCCAAAAGCCTACACCAGGCGATTATTAGAACGTTTGCATGCACAAACACATTGGGGTACAAAAGCGTTAAGTGATCATTTTCTTAAACAATTTGGTTGTATTGGAATTTTTGAAATAGCAAAGCAAATTACACAAGGTTGCTTAATTTGTCAAAAGGTAAATAAGACAGTGTTTCGACAAGCAGCCACGGGAGGGAGAAAAACAGCTTACAGACCTTTTGAGAAAGTACAAGTCCATTTCACTGAATTGCCTAAGGTAGGGAGGATAAAATATTTATTGGTAATAGTAGATCATTTAACACAGTGGGTAGAAGCGTACCCTGTAGCACGAGCTATGGCACAGATGGTGGTAAAAATTTTATTGGAACATTTGATACCTAGATATGGGATAATCCAGTACATTGATTCTGACCAGGGCACACACTTTACTTCTAAAATAATAAAACTATTATGTCAATCATTAGGTATTCAGTGGGAATACCACACTCTGTGGCACTCACAAAGCTCGGGGAAGGTAGAAACAATGAATCAAACAATAAAACAACAATTGGCTAAATTAATGATTGAGACACAAATGCCCTGGACGAAATGTTTACCATTGGCACTTAACAAAAACATACAGTGAGACTGGAATATCGCCATATGAAATGTTCTATGGCATGCCTTATTTTCAAGGAATGCCTCTGGGGAACAATGTAATTGAGGATCATAGTATCCAACAAGATATAATTACCATTGGAAAAAGATTAAAAGAATGAAGAGAGATTGGGATGGTGGCCCAAACACCACCTTTAGGATTTGCAATTCATCAGTTAGAACCAGGAGATAAAATTCTGATAAAAACATGGAAAGAAGGAAACCTATCTCCCCTCTGGGAAGGACCTTTCCTTGTTTTATTCACTACAGAAACAGCTGTGAGAACTGCTGAAAAAGGATGGACACATGTGTCACGAGTGAAAGGTCCAGGGAAGGAGTGGAAGGTCACATCTGACTAAATTGCTGTGGGAATTTTATTGCGGCTACTCCTGTAATAGAAACAGGAGTGAAACATGAAATTCCCACAGTTGCTAAAAATCTACTTGTAAATCTTGCTGAAAACATTGCTAAGTCATTGAATATAACTAATTGTTACGTTTGTGGTGGAACAAATCGAGGTGAACGATGGCCATGGGAAGCTATGGAGAGCCATGTAAGTAATCCCCAAGTTTGGAAAACAATGGGAAAGGGTAATAGGAAACAACAATGGGTACTCCAAACGAGTATCATCGGAAGGAGTTGTTGGCAAAAGAAGAACAGGAAAAAGGAGCTGGAACTAGAATTTGTCCTTGGTGTAGAAGGTGGTGTTTATTTGTAAGAACTGCAGGCTAACTGGCAGTTTTCTGTAGCCATAAAGCCTTGCAAATAAAGAGGATCGCCAGGCTCGGGCAAGTGCTCAGGTCTGGACAAACCACTGATCTAGCAAAGCTCTGGCCTTCACAAGCAGTGCTCAATTAATTTGGGTACTAAGAAAGCACCCCCTTAAAGGAAGGAAGAGGGCAAGACCGGAGGGGAACTGGTGTTGCGGCTTAAAAAGGGTCTGCCAAGGGCTGCAACCCCTTTGGGCTGTGACCGCCGACCACTATGGCCCTGACCGGACCTCTTCTAGTTCTACTTGGGGTGAGTTCCTTGACTCTGACTACGGCAAATAACTGTAGTCAATATTGGAACAAGTCCAGCTGGGGTTTACCCCAGAAAAATGGGAAAACTGAGGACCTTTTCTAATTGTACAGCCCGTACGTGTAATCAACAATAAAACCTAGTTTTTTCCTGTTACCCATAAATTAGGGAGAGCGACTAGGAGTCCAGGTGTATAACGAATGGCCTCCTGAGAGATAAACTTGGAATGGAATCAATCTAGGAGGATTTTGGGGAGATTTTATGGGTGGTGATTGGCTTACTAAAATCGGGATAGTTGTATTGGGGATATGTGGGGAATTGTTACTAGATTAATCTACTCGGTTATACAAGGAATGCAGATATCTGCAGTACTCAATTGGAAACGAAAACACGAATCAATACTATAAAGAAAAAGATGGGGGATTGTGAAATATGTTCATCTGATTCGTGTGATGAAGTGTAACCTTCTGGACTTTTATGGATTTCTCCTGCACTATAAAAAGGGGTATTTTACAGGAGAAAGTTAAACTACTTGGCTGGTATATCAGCTCAAACCAGTTTGACCACTGACCGCATAGTATTGTGTAAAGAAAGTGCATGCATACGGTTTGGGGTCATCCTGGGGGCACGCCGAGGAAAATTCAAGAAGACTCTAGCAGGAGAAGAGGGCACGCGCTGAAGAAGACACGCCTGTTCATTAATATGTATTAGCAGACAGGCCTATTCATGAATATGTATTAGCGAACAGGATCACGCTGAGGAAGATTCGAGAAGATCCTAGAAGGAGAAGAGGGCATGCGCCAAAGAAGACACGCCTGTTCATGAATATGTATTAACGGACAGGATATAAACCAGGAACAGGAGCTGTACCGCGTGCGTCTTGGTGGAGCGGAGACTCCCGGCGCACCCAGCGCTGTTTGCTTGCCTCTATTCGCTTAATAAATTGTACATTTGAATTGGAATCCTGTTTGGGACTAAATCATTTATAACACAGATAATTAATCAGACTGAAATTAGCGGTATCATTAGAGGAACATGGAAAGCTTTTAGGGCAAAGCACTCTATAACTACAAATCCCTTGGTGAGATATAATAAAGGTTATCATAGCTTTGTACGGGCGCTTTTCCCATCACGAGGAGTAGTACAGCTATGTGAAATATGTTCATCTGATTCGTGTGATGAAGTGTAACCTTCTGTCCTACGTATCCTTGTATGACCGCAAGCCTAAGTCTAGCAGAGTGGTTAATGTATATAATGTAATACATTGTAAACTTCAATTGGAATCCTGTTTGGGACTCAGACGTTTATCTCAGCTAGAAAAAGCAATAGTTAGCTTGTCGGCAGAAATGGAAATTATCGCCAATTATCGTATACATACGGAGGGGTTAACAGATGGAATTTTGGCCTGTGAGAAAACTGCAGTTAGAATATCAGAAAATGGATGGCTGGGTAAGAAACAGATACTATGCTGGGTGAGAGAAAACAGCCCAAGAGATAAGAAAGTTGATCAAGGTTAGGGGAGGATGGGGAAGACATGCAGTAACGGAGGAATATAAAGCACAATTCACAATTTTGTTTGCCTTATAACATTCTGCTATTGGCTTGAGCATGGTTGATATGTGACTGCTGGATTACGGTAATATGCCGCGTGAACAAAGCCTACGAACCAACAGACAGGGTGGCTGGGGCACGTGCAGCACGTCTGGCCAGCGGGCGCGTATGCCATAGGCTCTCTGTGTTGAAAGGTGGCAACCAAGGCGTGTTCTGACACTCGCTGGCCACGTGTGTCGAAACTCGTTCCTCTGCAAATGTATAAATACCGGGATTTCCCAAAGGGCAGTGGGCCGGTGTACGGCAAGGCCACCGTTGCCTCCGTGGGGACGCCCATGTAAAGCTGGCACCTACCGACTGCTGGGCTGAGTTCGTGGTGCAGGACGATAGAAGAATGTACAGATGGTCCATCTTCCTCACAGTCCTCGGGTTGCGAATGAACCATCAGGTTTTGTTTATAGATAAACAAAAAGGGGGTGATATTGGGATCACCCTGCATGGCTCGACCTTAAGGAGAAGGAGCTGTGGCATTGAGAAGCTGGTAAACAGACGGACACCTGCAGGGCTCAACCTTGAAGAGAAGGAGCTGTGGTAAACAACTAAGAAGAAGCAAAGGAGCGCGTGGACATACAGAGGCGACCAATCCTGCCTCTGTGAGAGTCGCGTGGACTTAAAGCAATAGCCAACCGGGTAGCACTTTTAGGTGCGTGAACGCGCTGTATTTGTATAAAAAGCACGCTACGCTAACAATAAAGGTCTTTGGCCTGAAGCCCTGCCACAGTCCGTGCCTTATTACTCCACACTCCTGAGCAATTTTTTCTCCAGGCTTAACAGTCCCAGACCTCTCAGCCTTCCGTCCTATGGAAGATGCTGCGGTCCCTTAAATCAGCTTTGTGGCCCTTTGATAGCCTTGCTTTAGCAGGTCAACAACTTTCTTGCACTGGGGAGCCCAGCACTGGACACAGCACTCCAGATGTGGCCCACCGGTGCTCAGTGGAGGAGAAGGTTAACTTCCCTCCATCTGCCGGCAATGCTTTTCCTAATGCAGCCCAGGAGGCTGCTGGCCTTTGCTGCGAGGCTGCCTGGCTGGCTCATGCTCAGCTGCTTGCCCTCCAGGACCCTAAGGTACTTCTCTGCAGAGCTGCTATCTAGCCAGTCAGCCCCCAGCATGATGTCCACAGTGTGGCTGGATGACAGGCTGTCCTCCCCCGGGGACTTTCTCAGCAGCAGCTTGTCCTTCTTGGAGATCGGCTTCACCTCTGTCACAGGCCCCACTCATTGCTGCAAGTGTCACCTGGGACAACAAACCCCTCTCCTGCCAGGGCTGCACAGCCCAAGGCCGTTTTCTGTCTGGTCTTGGGGACTGCAGCTTTTGCTCTCGTTGTGAGAACCTCCTTCATCATTATGTTGCCTCCTGCCATCCACTCCAGCACACATCGGCTGTGAAGCCTTTCCACACAAAGAGGGCCAATCTTTTGGTATCAGGTGTCCATGTGACAAATCTGCCCTTGGCCCTGGTGCCACATCTGAGGTGCTACAGGCCTAATGTGCACCAAAGCCCACAGCCTGGAGCACAGACAGCAGGAGGACAACATGCCATCGCAAAGCTGTGACGTTAGGGGAGCAAGAGTCAAGATGGAAAAGGACAGCTCCCACAGCTTTTGTGACTGACGGAGATACAACATCTTTAGGCGAGACTAACAGGGAAGGCGAGAAGTGGAGGATGCCCTGCTTGCTACCAGAGCAGGTCAGATGTGTGGATGTTCTCTATGGGACATGCAACAGGATGTTGCGTGTGGGTCAGCTTCTAACTGTGCCACCCAGTCTGAGGCTCACCTGGACCTTGTACTCCCAAAAGAGGAAAAGTTGGTCAGGGATGGGAAGACCAGTTTCAGCCTTGGTTGTAGTCAGCATGAAACTGTGGTCTCCCAGATCTGCACAGAAGCGGGGAAGGAGAGTAGCCGAGCACAGACCCTGCACATGCGGGAATGAGAACTTGGCCTACTGAGGGCACTGGCAGGTGGGATCCCATGGGGGCAGTGTCAGGGCCCTGAGAGCATCCACAGGCCTTCAGGACCCTAATCAGCCTCACCTGGGGCCTCCATCCACACCTCTGTCCATGGGCCCAGGAGACCATTGAAGACCAGGCCTGAGTTTCAGCCCCAGCTTGATCGATGCTCTAGGTGTACTGGTCTCCAGACACAGCCTTGCCTGTCCATCGACCTTGTTCACTTGTACGTGAAGAGTCACTTCCCAGCTTGATTCTTTATGGGGTGTACAATGGATGACACTGTGGCCCTCCAAGTGCCAGAGCCCAGGTGAGTCACAGAGGCCTAGGGCCTTTCTCCTTCCTTTCTTCCCATCACTTGATCAGCTTTTGGGAGGAGAGGAAGGAAAAGCAGATGAGGTTTCTGGGTGCCAATGACTGAAAGGATGGAGCAGAGCCATCACATGTGAAATGATCTAAAGCCTAGGCTAGTTCAAAACTGTTATCTTCTGTTCCTATATCTGAGGCCTTCTATCTTCAGGAAGAACCTGGAAGCTCCGAGATCCCTCCATCTTGCCCTCTTTTAGCAATTCAGTTGACCGTACCCAAGTCAGAGGCTTTCCTTCAGTTCTGTTTACAGTGTAAAGCACCCCATGGTCTGGAGATATGGCAGGATAGTTGCATAAGGATCCCACTCCTTTGGACAAGAAGATGGATGTTCCCGGGAGGATGGATGTTCTCAGGGGGCATGACGTACCAATAGCTGTGTTCAGGGAGCTGGTCAAAGGCCTTGTCTCCATTTCTGTAACGGCGGCACAGATGCCTGGTTCATGTGTAAACTCTTTCTCCGGATTCTGGCATTTAGCGAGCAAGCTGGTCTGACCTCAGAGCTGGCCCTGCTTGGAGCCAGTGCAACTCTAGAGACCTCCTGACCCTCCTTCCACCCTGAATTGTCCTGTGATGTAGAGACCCTCTCCTCCAGCTTAGTCTCTTCTCATATGACATGTGGCAAGGCACAGGCCTGTTGGGAAAGAGACTGCTGCGAGGGGGTCTCTAGTCCAGCCTCCAGGCTGGCCGTGACTTTGCGGCGCTGAAACTTGAAGAGCTCCAAAGGTGGAGATCATGGCAACGCTCCTCCTAGTCCATTTTATTTTTCCTGAGGTTCAGCCTAAAGCTCCCAAGAGGCAGCTTGTGGCTGTTCCTTCTGTCGTATCAATGGTGACTGCAGAAAACAGGTTGGCTCCGTTATCCCTCCAGGCAGGTGCAGGCTCTTGCTAGGTAAACCCGTGCCTCCACTTCAGCAGGCTACAGACACCCAGCTCCCTCAGACTCTCCCCACAGCTCATCCTTTAGGCCCTTCACTTCAAGTTGGCAGACCTCCTCCAGACACTCCACTCTCCTTTCGAAATGTGAGAACCACTGACTCATATGGCATTGTCACAGTTCCCTTAGTCAGTCAGGTCCCTGTCCATGCTGCTGCATGGAGTTGTTTCTGAGCTTTTCCTTCAAAACCTTGAGGTTTCTGCTGGCCAAATCCCAGGTGTGCCAAGGTCCCTCTGGACTGAACCTCCAACAGTCCAGCTTTTAAAGTATGCATGCCAACGGCCATCCTGAGTCGTGGTGCCTCTAACAAGATCAGAACTTAAGTAGCTGCAGGACACTACAGAGAAGAAAAGAGTACTAGCGTTAAGTTGAGTTGCAATGCGAGGTAGAAAGCACCACAGTAACCACCTCAGAGACACCAAAGGAAGGTTCAAAGTGAGCAAATGCAGGGCCACTGGATAAACAGTGAAAAGTCCTTGGCTTTTTGCATGGGTGGGGATAAGGATGGTTAAAGAGCAGGACTTGAGAGGTGGGAAAAGAATGAAAAGGGAATGAATGGTGAAGCAAAGGAAATAACCAGGGCTGTTTGGGGATACCTGTGAAGCAGTCCTGCATCTGAGCAACACTGCCTGGAGGAGGAGAAGACAACTTCAGCTGATCTGACTATGCCAGCATCTGACTTACTTCCATGGTCACGGGGAACCTGACAGCTTTCCCTACTGTCATCAAGGGCACACCTAGAGAGGAAGGAACCACAGCATCATTTAGTTTTCCACTCTCCTGAATGGGACCTCAGTAGGTCTCCAGTCCAACCTCATGCTCACAGCAGAATCGGCTACGGAGTCAGACCACTTTGCTCAAGGCTTTGCCACATGGGGGCTGGAAAATGTCCAAGGACAAAGACAGGAAAACATCTCTGGGAAACCTGCTTCAATGTTTGGATGCCCTTATGGAGAAAAAGATTGTCCCTATCTCCAGCCTCAACATTCCTTATTTCAACATTTGACTATCGTCTATTATCGTCCTGCCAAGCACCACGGTGACAAGACTGGCTCCATCTTCCTGAAAACCTCCCTGCAGGGACTGGCTGGCTGCTATGAGGTTCCCCAGACCTTCCCTTTCCCAGGCCGAAGGCAGCCCTTTCCCTCAGTTTCTGCTCCCCAGGCAAGTGCTGCAGCCCCTGCGCATCTTGGCAGCCTCCCACTGAAGTCACTCCCAGTTGTCAACGTCTTCCTTGATGTGGTGGATTGACTCTGGCCAATAGCCCGGCAGCCACGCAGCCGCTCACTCTTTCCCCCCCTTCCCCACTGGGACAGGAGAGAGAACAGGAAGAAATAAAGCACGGAAAGTTGTGGGTCAAGATAAAGACAGCTTAGCAGGTGAAAGAAAGAGATTTTTTAAAAATCAACAAGCAATAATAATAACAAGCAACGCAAAGGCAACCACTCACCACTTCCCACAAGCAAAAATGATGCCCAGCCAGTCTCCACACAGAAGACTTTTGAATGAAAAAACATTAATGGAGAAGCCGCTGCCTGAGCATTCACACACCAATCAAGGAGTTGCACACACACCACCCGAGACTTTAACTGCTGGGTCTGGAGTCCCTTTGCAGCAGGAGACTCCAGTGAGCCGATGTGTGCGCCTTTCGACTCTACACACACACACACACACACACACACACAGAGTCTCTCTTGGGTGCTTTCTCTTCCCTCAGGCTCAACCCTAGGTTTCCTGAAGCAGAATCTCTGACATGACGTATACCAGTTGAATTTATTAAGCGGTACAGTGGTGAAGAACAGCTTGAGCTGAGTGCCTCTGGAGACGGACCCCGAACCAGAGACTCTCTGGACAATTATACCCTTACAGTCTAAGCTCCCCTCCCCTTGTGAGACGGTTTAGTCCAGTTGGAGTATTTGGGTCTGGGGTCTCCTTTTTCCTCATTGGATCCTTTCACTGTCTCCAAGCAGGCCGTTCTTTTTCGTTTCTCGATGAGGCAACCTCTGCTGATGGATGTGGCTATCTTATCTTTCTAATTTACACCAGTTTCAGGGCCTTCCCTCACGCGACTAAGTAAGAGTTCAGTAGAACTTCATCAGTAGCTAGGTGAAAGTTCACCGCTCATGAAGGTCTAAGGCCTTTTACTAATGCTATGCAATGGATTGCATGTGAACTAGGAAGTGATTCCTGTAACAAAAATATTCTAGTTCCTTCTTCCTCTGTCCCAGCTTTTATTGCTCAGCACAACGTCGTACGTTAGAGAGTATCCCTTTGGTCAGTTGGGGTCAGCTGTTCTTGCCCATCTGCAGCCCACTCACTGGGAGGGAGCAGAGGCGGCCTTGACACTGTGCAAACACTGCTCAGCAATAGCCAGAACACTGGTGTGTTATCAACACTGTTTAAGGCACAAATGCAAAACATAGCACCACACAGGCTGCTATGAAGGAAGGTAACCCCATCCCAGCCAGATCAGTACACCTGAACTGGGGCCCTAAAACTGGATATAATTGGTTACAGGTGGTCTAACAAGCAATGAGCATGGGGAGACAACCACTTCCCTCACTCTTTTGGCGAGGCTCCTCTTTATACACTTCAGGACACTGCTGGCTGCCTTTGCTGCCAGGCCACACTGGATCAAGTGGTTAATGTCTTTTGTAGTTAATAATTCTAATCTTTCATATATTTTCACCTGTGCTGATACAATGACCATTTCTGAAGTAATGTTTTCAGCAGACTGTCTAGACAAAGGCCCTTTCCATTGTTCTCCTTCCCTTACTCTTTGTTCATTCAGATACTTCCCACCCACACTGCTGCTTTGAGCTTCAGGGACTAAAAGCCTGCCTGTCTTTCAGTAGTATAACGGTATCTTTAGCCAACTCTTTTAATTGTATCTACCTTTATCTATCTATCTATCTAAAACATTTCTCGTAAGATCATCCCTTGTAGAAAGGCGACCTCATTAGAGGCAGCTTGTACTTAGTATATGGTTGAGGAGTGTTTTATTGCTTAAGACACTTGATCGTGCTTTACTTTGCTTTGCTTGCAAATGGGAAACATCCTTCTGTGCCTGTGTGCAGCCAGTCCTCTAAGGAAAGTGGGTGGGAGATGGTGCAATGGAGCTCTAACATTCAGCTCCCAGAGTTCAGAGAAGTCTGATGAAGGGAAAGTGATGTAAATCCCAGGTGGCCAACGACAGGTGGGGAGTCTGGGGAGGTGAGGAGCAAGGTTGTCCACCCAGTGTCAGATCTCAAGGGACTGCTTTTCCTACCTGTCCAGACCTCCTCAGGAGACGCTCCTGACACTCAGGATCCATATCAGTTGGATAATGCTTCTATCACTTCTTTAAACTGAAATTAACAAAATACCGCCTTTAAAATTAAAAATAACTTTATTAGGTGCACTTTGAAATCTTCCTTCTTAACCACGCTATGAAACAACTCAGATTAGCTATACGAGTCTTGCAGACGTGGAGAACGTTACAGGAAGAGGCATGACTTGTTAGGGCTTTCTGTGTTTTAAGGAGCCCCATGGTGTATTTGGGGCTCAGTCCGTGAACCTCAGATACTGGGAGAAGACTGAACAAACCTCTCAAGAAGTCAAAGCCAGAAGCAAACCCCAAAATACCTTGAAGCATTAATGGGACTTAATGAGACCCATTACTGCCAAAGGCTCCTCATTGACTCATTAGAGCAGATACTTGGAGACGGTGACTGCAGGTAGGCAAGGGCACTGCACAGGTGGCTGTAATGCTGAGAAAACCCTTGGTTCGTTTTATGAAGCAGGCAAGGCCAAACCCTGAGCCCAGGTCCTGGGAAGGCAGTTTCTGAGAAGAGAAGAATAAAGTTTTGTCTCACTGGCCCTGGTGGTAGAGACAGCTGCTATAGTCAAGACGACAAAGACCTCAGTCCTTTTGGACCTCTCGGTCTTGCTAGAACCCTTGGCCATCTCTATGCAGGCTGCCCTACACTGTCCCATGCCTCACCTCTTTCCCTTCAGCTTGCTGACAGCCATCTTGCTTTCCCACCTAGCTCTCACCCTGGCATTTCTATGCCTTCACTGATGGCTCTCCACCCTCACCAGCTGCTCCTTGAAACACAAAGCCATGGGATAATCCAGACTCCCTCTGGGTGATCTCTTGCAGCACAAGACTACCCTCTCAGTGAGGATTATTTTTTCTCACATCCAGACAGAACCTTCCCAGCTGTAATTTGTGAAGGTTTCTTGCTCTTCCCGCTACTAAGAAAAGCTCCATTGTCCCTGAAACTGTGAGGAATGAGCGATTCGTGTAAAGAAAATCTAGTGAATATAAGCTTGAAGCAAATGTCATTTATATTGAAATAAAGGAATATATGTAGGGCATGACCATAAGCAGGGGAGTGGTAGTGTTTATGTAACTTCCTGATAAGTATAGTTTGGGTAACTCCCTTGATATGTGTAACTTATGTAGCCTCCTGATATGTAAGTTAGTTCCTGATATACTAGTGCAAACCAGTGTTGTAAATAACCGCAGAAATGTCAAGAAAATGTATAGCCAAATAAAGTAGCATAATATAAGTAGAATAACGGAGCGCCTGCACAAACAGAGAGGTCATGTAGAGTGCACTGACGAAGAGGAGCATCTTCCTCCCAACGACCACCGGACGACCACCTAGAAAAAGATGAAGCATGCGCAGACCGGGGAAGTGGTGACGTACTTAAAGAAAGAGTCATCTTCCAAGAAAAAGGCGGAGAAAGGCAAGAAACGAAGCCTAGAGAAGTATAAAGGAAGGAATTGTAAGAAGTGAAGGTGTGCGTCTTGGTGGAGCGGAGACTCCCGACGCACCCAGCGCTGTTTGCTTGCCTCTATTTGTTTAATAAATTGCAAACTTAAATTGGAATCCTGTTTGGGACTAAATCATTTATCACAACTGGGGACTCGTCCGGGATGGTCTTGGTTCCTGAATACTGACTTGATCTAGGAGCGGCGCCCCACCATTTGGTGGCTCCTGATCGGGTCGGGTCGGGACTAACACCATCCTGAACCCAAATAGGGGCAAGCAAAGAATTTGATTTTTTATGAGCTCCCTTGCCGGCTGCAGCAGTTTATTTTGCCCGTAATTCTGCGCGCGAAGATCCGAACGAAGACGACGGGGTTGTAAGTATTTAAGGTGTATACCGTTCGGTTGGGTGGGATTCGGTTGCCTGTGTGTGTAAGAGTGTGACTGAGACGGAACCTCGTTCCGAAGCGATTGTGGAGGTCTTCTAACCGCGGTTCCAATCTCCCGCGAGGGACTTGGCCGGTGAAGGACCGAAGCGATTTTTATAGGATCCATAGGTGAGTGAGAAGTTTGAAACCCCCTGCAAGACACTCTGCTTGGTAACCAAGGGCTGTAGGAATTGCCACAGTAAAAATTCCTAGATGGGTCAGACGAAATCGAGAATCCAGGACCAGAAGAAAGGGAGCGAATTACTAAAAATACCTCCGGAGATTCCATTAGGAATAATGTTAAAACATTGGAATAATAAGGGCCCTGGAAAAGGGAAGACAAAAGAGAAATTAGTTAAATATTGTATGGTAAAATGGACAAAGAACCCCTTGAGACCCCACGTTTTTTTTGGCCTGTATTTGGGTCATTTGAGGATTGGGTTTGTCAGGCGCTAAACCTGTACGTAAATTCTAAGGAACCGTTTTGCCAAGAGGAGAGCGAGTATGCTAGTTTATGGATAAAGGCCTGTGTGGGCATTTTTCATCTTAAAACAGGAGTAGGGAAAAATAAGACCGTAGGGGAGCAACACATGGAAAAGGAAAAGAAGGATTGGGACCCCCTAGATCACTTACCTCCCCCGTATAATCCAGCTACCCGTCAAATACCGTCACCAAATCTGACGACTTCCCCTACGGCCCCAGGGTCGAATTCAACTCTAAGGGGAGGATCCCAAACTGAGCACCCAGAGCGTCTTTGTATCCTTTACGGGAAGTACCTCTGGGTGGAGATAGAGGATTGGCAAGAGAGAGGGTTGGAAGAATTACTAAGAGAAGCTCAAAAGGTTTATGTCAGGAGGGACGAAGAAAAACAAGAAGCAGAGGCAAGAATTTTTGTAGCAGCAGTGAGGGAAAGTCAGAGGAGTAAGACTCAGCTGGGAGAGAAAAAAAGATAAGAGACCAGAACAGCCACCCCAGGGACAATCTCATCAAGACAGACCCACAACTCCCATCTGTTACTATTGTAACAAAAAGGGACGTGTTCAGAAAACCTGCCGTAAACGGGAATGGGATGAGAAAATGTTCAAAGAGGATTAGGGGTGTTAGGGGCTGTATCTTCTGGGGACCTCAACATCAACAGAGCCCTTGATAAAACTATTAGTAGGTCCCCAAAAAGAAGAATTTTTATTTTTAGTAGATACTGGAGCTGAAAGGTCAACGATTCAGAAACTCCCAAAAGGGGTAGGAAAAGGAAAAGCCCAGATGTCAGTAACAGGTGCAAAAGGAGAACCCTTCAAAGTCCCCATCTTAGAAGAAGTAGAGATTGAGACAGAGACAAAAATTTGTTTAAATGATTTACTTTTATTACCAGAAGCAGAATATAACCTATTAGGGAGGGACTTGATTTTAAAACTAAACCTAACTATTCAGAACCAAGGAGATCGGTTATATATTAACTTATGTACCTTAACCCAACTTGATGAGGAAAAAATTGACCCCCAAGTATGGTATAAGGAAGGAGATGTTGGGAGATTAGATATGGAACCCATCAAGGTACAAATAACAGACCCTCATAAGCCAATTAGAATTAAACAATATCCTATATCTATAGAAGGCCGGAGAGGTCTAAAACCTATTGTGGATAAATTACTAAAAAATGGGACTTTGGAACCATGTATGTCACCCCACAATACCCCGATACTCCCTGTAAAGAAATCAGATGGTACATATAGGATGGTACAGGATTTGAGAGCCGTGAATCGGCGAACAATCACCAAATTCCCTGTCGTGGCAAATCCTTATACTTTATTGAGTCACCTGTCTCCTAAACATATTTGGTATAGTGTAATAGATTTGAAAGATGCCTTTTGGGCCTGTCTTTTGGATAAGGGGTTCAGAGATTATTTTACCTTTGAATGGGAAGACCCCAAAACAGGACGAAAAACAACAATTAAGGTGGACTGTGCTACCACAAGGGTTTACGGAGTCACCAAATTTGTTTGGACAGACCTTAAAGAAAATCTTACAAGGTTTTACAGTACACGAGGAGGGAAAAATTATTACAATATGTGAATGATTTACTGGTAGCAGGAGAAACTGAAGAGGAGACCCGAAAAGCCACCATTAGATTGTTAAATTTTTTAGAGAAAAAGGGATTAAAAGTGTCCTGCTCGAAATTACAATTTATAGAGCAAGAAGTAAAATATTTGGGACATTGGTTAAGCAAAGGAAAAAAAAAGAAATCAGATCCTGACCGGGTTTCTGGTATTTTAATCCTAAGACCTCCACAGACTAAAAAGGGAATGGAAAAAAAAAAACAAAAAAAACAAAAAAACAAACAAAACAAAACAAAAACAAACAAAAAAACCCCACAAAAAACCCACACACACTGGTGGGATATTTATCCAAATTGTTAGATTCGGTGAGCAGGGGGTGGCCAGCATGTCTCCAAGCCCTAGTTGCTATGGCATTATTGATAGAGGAAGCTAGGAAAATTACCTTTAGTGTACCTCTAAAGGTATATACGCCACATAATGTTAGGAATGTCCTCCAACAGAGGACAGAGAAATGGTTGACAGATAGTAGACTTTTGAAATATGAAACCATCTTGATAGATTCACCTAATTTGGAATTAGGAGTCACCTCTGCCCAGAGCCCCGCTCAGTTCCGGTTTGGGGAACCCTCAGAAGCAGTAGTGCTATAACACAATTGTTTAGAAGTTATAGAATCCCAGACAAAAGTAAGGCTCAATCTTAGAGATATTGAATTGGAGGGAGGAGAAAAATTGTTTGTAGATGGATCCTCCCAAGTAATAGAAGGGAAGAGAAAATCAGGATATGCAAAAATTGACAAGGACTTAGAACTTGTGGAATCAGGACCTCTGAGTCCATCATGGTCAGCTCAGGCTTGTGAGCTTTATGCCTTATGTAGGGCCCTGGAATTATTAAAAGAAAGAAGAGGGACCATATTCACAGATTCCAAATATGCATATGGAGTAGTCCATACTTTTGGAAAAATTTGGGAGGAAAGAGGCTTGATTAACACTCAAGGAAAGAACTTAATACATCAGGAGTTGATAGTAAAATTTTAAAAGTGTTAAGAGAACCAAAGGAAATAGCCGTGGTGCATGTGAGGGGACACCAAAAGGGATTAGATTATCGAATTAGAGGAAATAATTTAGCAGATAAGGAGGCTCAGGAAGCAGCCTTGAGGATTGAAACTGTTAAAATTAATCATACACAAACAAGGGAGGACACTAGTGGAAGAGGATAAGAGGAAAAGGAGAAAAAGTTTACGCTGGAGGAACAAGCAAAATTAGAGAAAATAGGAGCTAGAGTGGAACAAGGGAAATGGACATTACCTGATGAGCGAGAGATGTTGCCAAAAGCTTACGCTAGGCAGGTATTAGAACGCTTACACGCGCAAACACATTGGGGTACAAAAGTGTTAAGTGATCATTTCCTTAAACAGTTTGGCTGTATTGGAATTTTTTGAAATAGCAAGGCAAATTACACAAGGGTGTTTAACTTGTCAAAGGGCAAATAAGGCCGTGTTTCAACAAGTGGCCATGGGAGGAAGAAAACTAGCTTATAGACCGTTTGAAAGGATTCAAGTCGACTTTACCAAATTACCAAGAATAGGAAGATTGAAATATTTGTTAGTTATAGTAGACCATTTAACACGATGGGTCGAAGCCTATCCTGTAGCAAGAGCGACAGCTCAGACGGTGATAAAATTTTACTAGAACACCTAATCCCCAGGTATGGGATAATACAATATATTGATTCTGATCAAGGCACTCGCTTTACTTCTAAAATTATAAAATCCTTGTGCCAATCATTAGGTATTAAATGGGAATATCATACCCCATGGCATCCTCAAAGTTTGGGAGTAATAGAAAGAATAAACCAAACAATAAAGCAAGAGCTAGCGAAGCTAATGGTTGAAACACAGATGCCATGGACTAAATGTTTACCGCTAGCCCTTCTTAACATAAGGATCAAACCGCACAGTGAGACTGGATTATCGCCATATTAGGTTTTATACGGCATGCCCTATCTCCGAGGGAAACAATGTAGTGGAAGATTATAATATTCGGAAATATGTTATCATTTTAGGAGAAAGGTTGAAAGAACTAAGAGATATAGGAATAATGGCACAAACCCTACCTTTGGGGTTTGCAATCCATCAATTCAAACCAGGGGATAAGGTACTGATCAAAACTTGGAAGAAAGAAACTTTCGTTCCTTCATGGGAAGGACCCTTTGTTGTATTGTTAACTACAGATACTGCCATCCGGACTGCGGAAAAGGGGTGGACGCACGCGACTCGAGTAAAAGGACCCATGAAAGACTGGAAAGTTATTTTACAACCTGGAACCACAAAAATAACATTAAAAAGGGAATGAACGTATGAGAAATGATCACGAATTAAAGACTATAGCATTAAGCAATTATCGGGCAGGACTAAGTTTATGTCCACTCTGTAAACCATGTTGTATGATTATTGAGGGTTAGGTGTAACCTGTGTAACAAATATATCATTTCCCACAGAGGCTAACAGGGACGTTTTCAAATTCAAAGCTGAAGTTTCCTCTGCATTCAGTGTGGACAGACTACTCCTATAGGAGATTTCTGGTGGGTAAGATTTATTACTGTCATCGAAATAAAGAAGTCCGCTTGAGAAGGGGGAGAGGGCAAGACCGGGTGGGGATTCTCAGTCGCGACCAAGTAAGGCCAGTCAAGGACGAGCACCCCTTGTAGCTGATGCCTCCGACCATGAGATCCCTTACCGGACCTCTCCTGATTTTACTCGGACTCACCAACCTGGTGACAGGTAATCAAAATTGCACCGAGTGCATAAGAACCGCCCAGCACGGACGAGTAAGTAATAAAACATTAATGTACCACACCTATTACGAGTGCAAAGGGAAACAGAACGGGAGTTGTATATACAATGGAACACAATATAAGAAATGCTCGGTGGAAAATGATACTGTTTGTTACGATCCAAAGGAACTTCTTTATCAATAGTGGGTAGAAATGAAAACAAATTCGGAAGTAGGAAGATTAATTGGAATAAGTAAGGATATGGCCAATTTGAGCACATCAGTATCGGTAATTTTTGATGCATGCGATATTATAGATGATGATCTGGATATTAATTGTGGGAGTGTAGAGTGGAGATGATGCTATAGTAATCAACCAAAATATATTTGCCCAGGTGGAGGTGGACGTCAATGTCAGATAAATCCTGATTATGTACCTAGTCAAACGGTGAGATATCAGTCAGCACACCTATGTGGAAGAAGGGGATGGTCTTGTGTATGTTAGGATACTGCAAGCTGGGGATATGACAGCCAATGTGGGGATTTACAAGCTTCAATCACAAGGGTACAAACAGACCATAATTGTACAACCTGTACCTGTAATTTAGTAAATTTAACCCTTATAAATTTAGAAATTTGGAAACAGAAAAAAATAACCAAAATTGGACTTAAGATATATGGACCTGGAGAAGACCCAGGTGTAGTTATTAATATTGAAATGAAAGAAAAGAGAATCGGTGCAGCATAGACTGTTATTTAAGTCATTTTGTCATGAAATGGAAACAGGAACGAAATATGAAATTCCCACAGTGGCTAAAAATCTATTTGTAAATCTTGCTGAGAACATTGCTAAGTCACTAAATGTAACTAATTGTTATGTATGTGGTGGAACTAATCAGGAGAGAATTGGCCCTGGGAGGTCCAAGAGAGCAACATACCAGACCCTAATGTTTAGAACATATCAACTCAGGTCAGGAAACAACAATGGATATTACAAACCAGCATAATAAGAAGAAGCTGTTGGCAAAATGACGCTGGGAGTAAACCAGTCGGATATTTAGTATGTGAAGGGGGATATAACTGGAATAGTACTTACCAAAAGTAGGATAAATGGGGCACTGCCCAAGAAATAAGTAAAAATCATGCGAATTGGACCAACGGAACCACTATTGATAAAGGGTGGTCAAGTCCAGAAGGGCAATATTGGATCTGTGGAAAATTTGCATATACCCGATTACCAAAAAACTGGACCGGAGCGTGCGTGTTAGGAACTATACGGCCAAGCTTTCTCTTATTACCTATAAACCGAGGAGAACGCCTAGGGGTACTGGTATATACAGACGCATTAGAAACTCACAACCGAAGGGGAAAAAGAGAGCTACAAATAGGAAAATGGAAAGATAATGAGTGGCCACCTGAAAGAATAATAGCATATTATGACCCAGCGACATGGGCAGAAGATGGGTCCTGGGGATATAGGACCCCCATTTATATGTTGAATAGAATAATCAGGTTGCAAGCTGTAGTAGAAATAATTGTAAATAAAACGGGTAATGCTCTAGGATTGGTGGCTAAACAAAATACTAAAATGCGTACAGCCCTATATCAAAATAGACTCGCACTAGACTATTTACTAGCACAGGAAGGAGGAGTCTGTGGAAAATTTAATCTCACAAATTGTTGTTTAGAGATAAATGATGAAGGAAAAGCCATCAATGAATTAGTAAGAGAAATGAAAAAAGTAGCCCATGTGCCAGTCCAAACGTGGAATGGAATAAATGTCCAAGGACTATGGACAACGTGGGAAAATTTATTCTCAGGAAACTGGGTAACAAAAATCATTATCGTTTTGTTAGGATTGTTTGGAGGTATGTTAATAATACCATGTCTAATTCCTTGTCTTTCACAAGCTGTAGCTTCTGCGATTAATGGAATGAAATTTACAGCCACTCCAATAGAACCAACACAGAGTGAGAGAAAACATGTTTTAATGTTGGTAAAACATATAGAGGAACCCGAGTTAATACCCATCAAACAAACTTTAAATAAATTTTACACGAATCACAGTGGTGAAAAAGAAAACGGGGGATTGTGAGGAATGAGCGATTCGTGTAAAGAAAATCTAGTGAATATAAGCTTGAAGCAAATGTCATTTATATTGAAATAAAGGAATATATGTAGGGCATGACCATAAACAGGGGAGTGGCAGTCTTTATGTAACTTCCTGATAAGTGTAGTTTGGGTAACTCCCTTGATATGTGTAGCTTATGTAGCCTCCTGATATGTAAGTTAGTTCCTGATATACTAGTGCAAACCAGTGTTGTAAATAACCGCAGAAATGTCAAGAAAATGTATAGCCAAATAAGGTAGCATAATATAAGTGGAATAACGGAGCGCCTGCACAAACAGAGAGGTCATGTAGGGTGCACTGACGAAGAGGAGCATCTTCCTCCCAACGACCACCGGACGACCACCTAGAAAAAGATGAAGCATGCGCAGACCGGGGAAGTGGTGACGTACTTAAAGAAAGAGTCATCTTCCAAGAAAAAGGCGGAGAAAGGCAAGAAACGAAGCCTAGAGAAGTATAAAGGAAGGAACTGTAAGAAGTGAAGGTGTGCATCTTGGTGGAGCGGAGACTCCCGGCGCACCCAGCGCTGTTTGCTTGCCTCTATTTGTTTAATAAATTGAAAACTTAAATTGGAATCCTGTTTGGGACTAAATCATTTATCACAAAACCATTCTTCAAGCAGCTGCAGGCTGCAGCTACTGCAGTGCCCTGACCCTCCACTTCCCCAGGCTAAACAAGCCGTTGTTAAAAATAAATATATTAAGGTCTGCGCCCGCGATCCTGCAGACACCGCCCCCCCCCGCGA
Source organism: Phaethon aethereus (assembly GCF_964289735.1). NCBI lineage: Eukaryota > Metazoa > Chordata > Aves > Phaethontiformes > Phaethontidae > Phaethon > Phaethon aethereus. The sequence continues at coordinate 162,530 of NW_028114265.1, read as the reverse complement.
CACACGCGCGCTCAGACTCACTCAGCCACCCCCCCACCGCGCGCGCGCGCTCCCCCTCCCTGCGCTGCAGCTCCGGACCCGCAGGCCGGTGGGTGCGGCCCCCCCCGGCCGGAGACTCTCCGGCGCCCCGGAGCAGCGGGGCCCAAGGGGGGCTGCAGCCGCGCGTGCCCCGCTGCCCGGCAACCGGCCCCCCCGGCGGCGCGGCGGCGGGGGAGGGAGCCTGGCGCAGAGGCTGGCTGGGGGAGGGGGGATGGCGGCGCTTTTCGGAGGTTTCTCTTTGGGTCGGTTGGGTTGGGGTTTTTTTTTCTCTTTTCGTTTTTCACCTCCCCCGCCGTTCGCGTTCGTTGGTTTTCACCGCGCGGCGGCGGCGGCCCGCGCGCAGCGGGGCTGTTGTGCCAAACGCGGGTTCCGTCACCCGGTGCGCAGAGCGCCGGGAAACACACGGAGTCGAGACGGCGGCTTTTCTTCCGCCCCTGCGCCGAGCTGGGTGCCGGTGGTAGGCCCACAAAGCTGGCGCGCCTCGGTTAACGCAGGGAAAATATTTCTACGCTCCGAGCAACAAGTCACCGTTATTTTTTTGAGAGCTGGCGCAGGCGCCCTTGCGCCTGTTGGTTCCCGCAAGCCTCGTCTCCACGGCGACAGCGTCCTCCTTTTTTACTGCGCGTGCCCCGTGAGGAAGGGGCTTCTGTGGGTAGGGGTCTTCCCCTACCGGAGGGCAGGCTTGTGCTATGCCGAGTCGATGTTAATTAGATGTTACTTAGGATAGTTCACTCAAAGGTCGGCAGTTGCGTTCCCTTTGCGGTTGCCTTGTTCCTTCCCTCAGGCTTGCGCCTCGTTGACTCCTGACAGAGCCTAAACAATACCCCCGCTTTGTGCCTCGCATACCTTCAGCAGGGTGACTGACCGACGGACTGGCCGACCGACGGACTGAGGACGAAAGGCGGGAGGGGGGCACGGGTGCGGCAGGGACGCCGCGGGGTCCTAAAGTCTCCCGCCTTCCTTCCTTCCCCGGGCCGGCAAAACTGCTGGCGGAAGGGGGAGGGGGGGTGTCTCCGTGTGTGCGTGTGGCCGCGGGCGAGGGGTTCGTGCCGGGGCCGGTTTGGGAGCGTGTGTGGCGGGTGTGCACGCAGTAAGAAACGAAAAAGTCTGGTAACGCTGTGGACAACGCCGCCTTCTCTGCTACAGCCTGCGCTGTGGCCCGCCTCGGTGTCCGCCTGCGGGCGATGTGCTCGGCTCGGCTCCCGGTTGAAGCCGTCCCTGGGAAAGCAGCAGCCCCGTGCCTCGGCCTGGGCAGAGACCTGCGTCCCCGAGGCCGGGCTCCGGCTGCCGGAGAGGTGGGCCGCGCCTCTCGCTAGCGGCCGTCGGCGTGTCCGTCGCCAGCGGGATGCGTTCCAGTGGTGAGCAGCGCCCAGAGGACAGGCCCAGCAGCCTCAGGCAAAGCGGGGTCGCTGCTTTGCTGATGGTGGTGTCCGAAAAGGCGGTTTCGTTTCCCGGCGTGCGATAGGCCAGTCTCACACACCGAGACGAGATACCGGTTTATTCCAGACCTGCGCAGAGCTGGGTGCTGGGTGGTAGGCCCACAAAGCTGGCACCCCGCGGTTAACACCCGGAAAATATTTGTAGGTTTCTAGCAACACTTACCAGTATTCTTAAACATACCTCAGCTGCCACCACGTTTACACATAAGCAGATTAACTTCTGGCGGCCTTGTAGCAATGGGGCTCGCTGCGGTGGGGTGGGGAGGGCGGGCGGCTGGGGCTGGGCACCGCCGCCTCTGCCTGGTCCCCGGTCCCCGGTCCCCGGTGGTGAGAGAGAAGAGTAAGAAAAGGTAAGGGGGAGGGAGGCTAGATAAATAAATAGCTAAAAAAATGACAATCAAAAAGAAACGGGGGGTGTGCAGGGTGCGTGTGGGTGTCTTGACACAGAACTCTCCGGGGTGAGGGCAGGCGGGCGGTTTGGGAGGAGGGAGTGGGGAGAGCAGGTTTAGGACAAATGCTGATCTGGCACTCTCTGCTAATTCTTGATGGATTAACATACACCGACCTATGGTTAATGAATGTAATAAATAATTCATTAACCGGTAATTAATATACGAAGTAATGATTAGCGATAGAGCAATACAGATTAATATTTACTGGAATTAACATCCAGTGGATTAAGATCACGTTAATAAGGAACTACTTTACTGATAACAAGTTCTAGGTGAGGAACAGAGCCGTCGTGTAGCACGTGTAATTAATGATAATTAATAATGATGAATTGATAGTAGATAATTACAACAGTAAATCAGAGTGATGATAAAGAAAAAAAAATACATGATAAGTAACTGGAGGACAGTAGTGTTAATGCAGTACCACAAAATACTAATAAATAAAATAATCGATCTTAATAGGTAACGACTGTTATTAATAAGTAATTATTAATGATTGATTTAGACTAATTTGATTAATAAAAACTTAATCAGTTCATTAATTTTTTATTCATTTATTTGTTGTAGACCGATAGATACTATATAACTCAAATAGCATCGATCAATAGGAATGAATAGTTAATAAGAATTTCAGTTATTAATAATGGTCAGCTTACTCACGTTTGATGGAGGTCTTTGTGGCCTTGCCGTAGAACATCAGGCTGCAAGGCTTTCGCCTCATCTCAGACATCACTCAACAATAGTCAGTTATGAGACTGTCTGACTGCAACCCATCAGGGTTGCTTTTGAAGAGGAGCGTGTTGCTCCAGTCAAACCCTGCTACTCCCTACAGACCCACAGTGGTTTCCCACATTATCCACCCTGTGACCTTAGTCACAACTCACTAAGAGGAACATTGTGTAATTTGTATTTAGGTGGGTCGAGGCATTCATCTCTCCTTCCTGTGTTTTCATCCTCTCTTGTTGGTTGGTAATTTATTGTTGGGATCACTCTGCACGGCTCGACCTTAAGGAGAAGGAGCTGCAGCATTGAGAAGCTGGTAAACAGCTAGATATCTGCACGGCTCGGCCTTGAGAAGAGGGAGCTGTGGCATTGGGAAGCTGGTAAACAGCTGGACATCTGCAGGGCTCGGCCTTGAGGAGAAGGAGCTGTGGTAAACAGCTAAGAAGCAGCACTGTATAAGAAAAACAGGATGGAACCCGGACCACGTAGCAGTAACCGCAAGTAGGAGGAGTATGATAATGCAATCTTTAGGGCTAAGCCAATGATTGTAAGACAAGTATGCATAAGGTAGAACTTAGTGTATAAATATGTGTAAGGTTTTGCAATAAAGTTGAAGCTTGCCTTATCACTCATATTGAGTCGACTGCTTGCCTTCCCTCGCTCGTCGCAATTTATAATAGGGGATGGTATTAAAGGGATGTATTCAGGATCATAGATGTGAATCCTCTTAACACGCATGGTTACAGCTCTAGTTATCATAGATTTCACACGTGACAATCAAATACGGACAATAACAATCATTATGATAAACATTAATACATACTGGGTTAGACTATGATCCCATCCACTAACTTTTAATCTGAGCCAACTGAAAATATTTTAAATCCACCTCGTTCATTGCCAGTTGCTTGGTTTCATCTTCTCATTGAGCTCATGGGTTTGGTCCACAGTTTTTTGCATTTCATCTCTAGCTTGATGCAGAGTAGCGGACACATTTGGAATTGACAGCAGGTTTTGCCAGGATAGGTGTTATTCAGCCATCCACAAACGCTGTTCTCCTTTAGTAGTACCATATTCAATGCTAATTGATTTTCTAAAGTCATCTGTGAGGCTGCTCGTGGGTACAAGCTGGGTGTTGCTTAGCCTTGCTGGCTGGCTGCATACAATTAGCTAGAGTCTCTCCTTGCCATGGTAGATTTTCTAGATATAATCAATTTTCAATTATCACAGCCGAAGAAGTCCAAAACAATCCCATTGCTAAGCTTACTCTCATCCCTGCTGTATAATAGCTTGGCCGTGACACGGAGGGCAATACATTTCTCTTTGTTCTGTACCCTCTTGGTTTCATTAATGACTACAGTGAATGACTCCTGAGTATGATTAAAAGCTATTATGGGAGATAAACTTGTGGAATTCCTAAAGTGCATTCTAACCCATCCCAATAGGGTTGACTGTAATCTGATATCTCTTCATTAGAACATACCCATACGGTCTCAAGCAGTGCAGGATACATTAGAGTGGTACTTGTGCTCTTTACTACTGGCTCATGAGTCTTGCATCCGTTTTTTATAATGTTGGGAAGGAATCCTACATTTACTAGCCATGTGTTTAGAGGATTCTATCTGACATGCTGTCTGTAAGCTAGGGATTGGAGCACTGTAATTGTGGCACAGGCATATACTTCTTAAGGCGTGATGGAGGTCTGAGGCAAACGGTATCCATAGATAATCATCCATATTGTAACAATTTATCTTGTTTATACAATTCCATAGCCTGTCTGGTTCCAATGACATGGTATAATGGGGTCTCTTCACCCATTGTTTAAAACGTCTTTTATGATCAGGGGTGGTCCATATGCAAGAAACATTACTAGATTGTGGGCCACATGCAGATCCATACTTAGAGGTGTGAAATATGTTCATCTGATTCGTGTGATGAAGTGTAATCTTCTGGACTTTTATGGATTTCTCCTGCACCATAAAAAGGGGTATTTTACAGGAGAAGGTTAAACTACTTGGCTCGTATATCAGCTCAAACCAGTTTGACCACTGACCGCATAGTATTGTGTAAAGAAAGTGCATGCATAAGGTTTGGGGTCATCCTGGGGGCACGCCGAGGAAGATTCGAGAAGACTCTAGCAGGAAAAGAGGGCATGCGCCGAAGAAGACACGCCTGTTCATGAATATGTATTAACGGACAGGTTATAAACCAGGAACAGGAGCTGAACCGCGTGCGTCTTGGTGGAGCAGAGACTCCCGGCGCACCCAGCGCTGTTTGCTTGCCTCTATTCGCTTAATAAATTGTAAATTTGAATTGGAATCGTGTTTGGGACGAAATCATTTATAACAATTGGGGGCTCGTCCGGGATGGTCTTGGTTCCTGAATTCTGACTTGATCTAGGAGGGGCGCCCCACCTTTTGGTGGCTCCTGATCGGGTCGGGTCGGGACTAACGCCATCCTGAACCTGAATAGGGGCAAGCAAAGAATTTGATTTTTTATGAGCTCCCTTGCCGGCTGCAGCAGTTTATTTTGCCCGTAATTCTGCGCGCGAAGATCCGAACGAAGACGACGGAGTCGTAAGTATTTAAGGTGTATACCGTTCGGTTGGGTAGGATTCGGTTGCCTGTGTGTGTAAGAGTGTGACTGAGACGGAACCTCGTTCCGAAGCGATTGTGGAGGCCTTCTAACCGCGGTTCCAATCTCCCGCGAGGGACTTGGCCGGTGAAGGACCGAAGCGATTCTTATAGGATTCGTGGGTGGGTGATAGGTCCTAAACCCCCTGCAAGACACTCTTACTGGTAGCCAAGGGCTGTAGGAATTGCCACAGTAAAAATTCCTAGATGGGTCAGACGAAATCGAGACCCCAGGACCAGAAGAAAGGGAGCGAATTACTAGAAATACCTCCGGAGAGTCCACTAGGAATAATGATTGAAAATTGGAATGATAGGGGCCCCAGAAAAGGAAAAAGTAAATTAAAATTAGTTCAATATTGTATGGTAGAATGGCCAAAAGAACGTTTGAGACCACATGTCTTTTGGCCCGCTTTTGGATCTTTTGAAGACTGGGTCTGCCAGGCCTTAAATATATATGTTAATTCAAAGGAACCTTTTAGTCAGGAGGAAAGTGATTATGCAGGATTATGGGACAGAACTTTACGTTCTTTTCCAGCCTCAATACTTACATTAAAAACAGATGAAAAGTTTGAGGAAGAAGAAGAGGGGAAAAGTGAAAAGGAAAAAGATGATAAATGGGAGCCACTGGATAACCTACCGCCTCCATGTTCTAATAATCCATCTCCGGCGGCGGCTCCCCCTCCGGTGGCCGTAGTACCTCTCTCTGTACCACCGTTGCCCCTGTCTCCACCACCAACAGCACCGGAATTAGATCGACCTCCGGCTGCATGTACGAGAAGTAGGACTGCTGTATCTGAGGGAGCTTCTCTATATCCCTTACGAGAAGTACCCCTCGGAGGCAATCAGGGAGGCATCGGGTTTGTGGCAGTCCCGTTAAATACCACAGACGTAAGAAATTTCAAGAAAGAAATGGGGACCCTATTAGATGATCCCCTCGGAGTAGCTGAAAAATTGGACCAATTCCTAGGCCCCAGTACTTATACCTGGGAAGAAATACAGTCCATTTTAGGGATCCTATTCATTGTTGAGGAAAGGGGAATGATTAGACAAGCTGGAATGAGAATTTGGGAAAGAGAGAATCAGGCAGGACCCCCGAGAGATCAGCAGTGGCCAAATGTGGATCCCCACTGGGATCATCAACAACCCCAAGGAAGACAAAATATGAGGGATTTGAGAACGTTAATCATACAGGGAATAAGAGAAGCGGTTCCCCGAGGGCAAAACATTACTAAAGCATTTAATGAACAACAAGGGAAAGACGAATCTCCAACAGAATGGTTGGAGAGGTTGAGGAAAAACCTACCAATGTATTCTGGAATTGATCCGAATACAGTGGCTGGGACCGCACTCCTTAGAACACAATTTGTAGCTAAATCCTGGGGGGATATAAGAAGGAAATTAGAAAAATTGGAGGATTGGCAAGAAAGAGGATTAGAGGAGTTACTTAGAGAAGCCCAGAAAGTCTATGTTAGGAGGGACGAAGAAAAACAAAAAGCAAAAGCAAAAATTTTTGTAGCAGCAGTAAGGGAAAGTCAGAAAAATAAGACGACTCCTGGAGAGAAAAGGGAAAAAAGAATAGAGCAGACACCCCGGGGACAGCCTTATCGAGGAAGATTTACAATTCCCGTCTGTTACTACTGTAACAAGAGGGGACATGTTCAGAAGAACTGCCGTCAGCGGGAACAAGATGAGAAGATGTTCAAAGAAGATTAGGGGTGTCGGGGGCTCTATCTTCTGGGGACTTCAACATCAACAGAGCCCTTGATAAAATTATTGATTGGTCCCCATAAAGAGGAAGTTTTATTTTTAGTGGATACAGGGGCCGAAAAGTCAACCATTCAAAAACTTCCAAAAGGAATAGAAAAAGGGAAGAGTTACGTGTCAGTAGCAGGAGCAAAAGGAGAGCCTTTTAAAGTAAATATATTGAAAGATGTAGAAGTAGAAACAGAAAAGAAAATTTGTCTTAATGATTTACTTTTGCTCCCTGAAGCGGAATACAATTTATTAGGAAGGGATTTGATTTTGAAGTTAAACTTGAGCATTCAGAGTCAAGGGGACAAATTGCAGATTAAATTATACACTTTAACACAAGAGGATGAAGAAGCTATTAACCCCTCAGTGTGGTATAAGGAAGGGGAAACTGGAAAGATAAAAATGGACCCCATAAGGGTTCAAATAATAGATCCGCACCGCCCAATTAGAATCAAGCAATACCCTATACCTATGGAGGGTCGAAAAGGATTAAAACCTGTAGTTGACAGACTTTTGGAAAAAGGAACCCTAGAACCATGTATGTCACCTCATAACACGCCCATTCTTCCCGTAAAAAAGCCGGATGGGTCATACAGGATGGTGCAGGACTTAAGAGCTGTAAATCAGCGAACAATCACTAAATTCCCTGTGGTGGCAAATCCTTATACTTTATTGAGTCATATATCTCCCAAACATACTTGGTATAGTGTAATAGATTTGAAAGATGCTTTTTGGGCCTGTCCTCTGGATGAGGCATCCAGAGATTATTTTGCCTTTGAGTGGGAGGACCCCGAAACAGGAAAAAACAACAATTAAGATGGACTGTGTTACCACAAGGGTTTACGGAGTCACCAAATCTATTTGGACAAACTTTAGAAAAAATTCTACAAGATTTCACAATACCTAAGGAGGTAAAATTATTGCAATATGTGGACGATTCATTAGTAGCAGGAGAAACTGAAGAGGGGATCCGAAAAACCACCATTAAATTGTTAAATTTTCTAGGGGAAAAGGGATTAAAGGTGTCCCGATCAAAGCTACAGTTTGTAGAACAAGAAGTAAAATATTTAGGACATTGGCTGAGTAAGGGAAGGAAGAAGTTAGATCCTGATAGGGTATCTGGGATTCTATCCTTAAGACCCCCACAGACTAAAACGGAAATTAGGCAAATACTGGGATTAGTAGGATATTGTAGACCATGGCTTGAAAATTATAGTGATAAAGTAAAATTCTTATATGAAAAATTAACTAATAACCAACTTAAATGGTTTATTGAAGATGATCAGAGATTTGAGGAAGTAAAAAGGGCATTAATACAAGCACCTGTATTGAGCCTCCCAGATCTAGAAAAACCTTTCTATCTCTTTGTGAATACATCAAGCCAGACAGCATATGGAGTTCTTACTCAAGACTGGGCAGGAATCCAAAAAACCCATGGGGCATTGTTCTAAGTTACTTGATCCAGTAAGCAGAGCATGGCCTGCTTGTCTCCAAGCTTTGGTTGCTACAGCATTATTAATAGAGGAAGTTAGGAAGATTACCTTTAGTGCTCCTTTAACAGTGTATACCCCATACAATGTCAGAAATGTTTTACAACAAGAAGCGGAAAAATGGTTAACGGACAGCCGGACCCTAAAGTATGAAGCAATACTAATAGACTCCCCTGACTTAGAACTGAGGGTGACTTCTGCTCAGAGTCCAGCACAATTTTTGTTTGGAGAACCATCAGAGGAATTACAACATAACTGTTTAGAGGTAATTGAGACCCAGACTAAGGTGAGACCAGATCTAAGAGATGCTGAGTTGTAAAATGGAGAAGCGCTGTTTATAGATGGCTCCTCCCGAGTGGTAGAAGGGAAGAGAAAATCGGGATATGCAATAATTAATAAGGACTTAGAAATTGTGGAATCAGGACCTCTTAGTCCATCATGGTCAGCTCAGGCTTGTGAGCTGTATGCGCTGTGTAGGGCCCTGGAATTATTAAAAGGAAGAAGCGGGACTGTATTTACAGATTCTAAATACGCATATGGGGTGGTCCACACTTTTGGAAAAATTTGGGAAGAAAGAGGTTTGATTAATACTCACGGGAGGAATTTAATACATCAAGAATTAATAGGAAAGATTTTGAAGGCGTTAAGAGAACCAAAGGAGATAGCAGTGGTACATGTGAGGGGAGACCAAAAGGGACTTTTGGTGATTACCGAATTAGAGGAAATAACTTAGCAGCTAAAGAGGCCCAGGAAGCAGCCTTGAGGACTAAAGTTGCCAAAATTAATGTCATACAAACAAAGGAGGACACCAGCAAAGAAGGACGAGAGGAAAGAGAGAAGGAGTTTACCCCAGAAGGACAAACAAAATTGAAGAAAATAGGAGCTAAATTAGAACAAGGAAAATGGGCACTGCCCGATGGGCGAGAAATGCTGCCAAAAGCCTACACCAGGCGATTATTAGAACGTTTGCATGCACAAACACATTGGGGTACAAAAGCGTTAAGTGATCATTTTCTTAAACAATTTGGTTGTATTGGAATTTTTGAAATAGCAAAGCAAATTACACAAGGTTGCTTAATTTGTCAAAAGGTAAATAAGACAGTGTTTCGACAAGCAGCCACGGGAGGGAGAAAAACAGCTTACAGACCTTTTGAGAAAGTACAAGTCCATTTCACTGAATTGCCTAAGGTAGGGAGGATAAAATATTTATTGGTAATAGTAGATCATTTAACACAGTGGGTAGAAGCGTACCCTGTAGCACGAGCTATGGCACAGATGGTGGTAAAAATTTTATTGGAACATTTGATACCTAGATATGGGATAATCCAGTACATTGATTCTGACCAGGGCACACACATTACTTCTAAAATAATAAAACTATTATGTCAATCATTAGGTATTCAGTGGGAATACCACACTCTGTGGCACCCACAAAGCTCGGGGAAGGTAGAAAGAATGAATCAAACAATAAAACAACAATTGGCTAAATTAATGATTGAGACACAAATGCCCTGGACGAAATGTTTACCATTGGCACTTAACAAAAACATACAGTGAGACTGGAATATCGCCATATGAAATGTTCTATGGCATGCCTTATTTTCAAGGAATGCCTCTGGGGAACAATGTAATTGAGGATCATAGTATCCAACAAGATATAATTACCATTGGAAAAAGATTAAAAGAATGAAGAGAGATTGGGATGGTGGCCCAAACACCACCTTTAGGATTTGCAATTCATCAGTTAGAACCAGGAGATAAAATTCTGATAAAAACATGGAAAGAAGGAAACCTATCTCCCCTCTGGGAAGGACCTTTCCTTGTTTTATTCACTACAGAAACAGCTGTGAGAACTGCTGAAAAAGGATGGACACATGTGTCACGAGTGAAAGGTCCAGGGAAGGAGTGGAAGGTCACATCTGACTAAATTGCTGTGGGAATTTTATTGCGGCTACTCCTGTAATAGAAACAGGAGTGAAACATGAAATTCCCACAGTTGCTAAAAATCTACTTGTAAATCTTGCTGAAAACATTGCTAAGTCATTGAATGTAACTAATTGTTACGTTTGTGGTGGAACAAATCGAGGTGAACGATGGCCATGGGAAGCTATGGAGAGCAATATAAGTAATCCCCAAGTTTGGAAAACAATGGGAAAGGGTAATAGGAAACAACAATGGGTACTCCAAACGAGTATCATCGGAAGGAGTTGTTGGCAAAAGAAGAACAGGAAAAAGGAGCTGGAACTAGAATTTGTCCTTGGTGTAGAAGGTGGTGTTTATTTGTAAGAACTGCAGGCTAACTGGCAGTTTTCTGTAGCCATAAAGCCTTGCAAATAAAGAGGATCGCCAGGCTCGGGCAAGTGCTCAGGTCTGGACAAACCACTGATCTAGCAAAGCTCTGGCCTTCACAAGCAGTGCTCAATTAATTTGGGTACTAAGAAAGCACCCCCTTAAAGGAAGGAAGAGGGCAAGACCGGAGGGGAACTGGTGTTGCGGCTTAAAAAGGGTCTGCCAAGGGCTGCAACCCCTTTGGGCTGTGACCGCCGACCACTATGGCCCTGACCGGACCTCTTCTAGTTCTACTTGGGGTGAGTTCCTTGACTCTGACTACGGCAAATAACTGTAGTCAATATTGGAACAAGTCCAGCTGGGGTTTACCCCAGAAAAATGGGAAAACTGAGGACCTTTTCTAATTGTACAGCCCGTACGTGTAATCAACAATAAAACCTAGTTTTTTCCTGTTACCCATAAATTAGGGAGAGCGACTAGGAGTCCAGGTGTATAACGAATGGCCTCCTGAGAGATAAACTTGGAATGGAATCAATCTAGGAGGATTTTGGGGAGATTTTATGGGTGGTGATTGGCTTACTAAAATCGGGATAGTTGTATTGGGGATATGTGGGGAATTGTTACTAGATTAATCTACTCGGTTATACAAGGAATGCAGATATCTGCAGTACTCAGTTGGAAACGAAAACACGAATCAATACTATAAAGAAAAAGATGGGGGATTGTGAAATATGTTCATCTGATTCGTGTGATGAAGTGTAACCTTCTGGACTTTTATGGATTTCTCCTGCACCATAAAAAGGGGTATTTTACAGGAGAAAGTTAAACTACTTGGCTGGTATATCAGCTCAAACCAGTTTGACCACTGACCGCATAGTATTGTGTAAAGAAAGTGCATGCATACGGTTTGGGGTCATCCTGGGGGCACGCCGAGGAAAATTCAAGGAGACTCTAGCAGAAGAAGAGGGCACGCGCTGAAGAAGACACGCCTGTTCATTAATATGTATTAGCAGACACGCCTGTTCATGAATATGTATTAGCGAACAGGATCACGCTGAGGAAGATTCGAGAAGATCCTAGAAGGAGAAGAGGGCATGCGCCAAAGAAGACACGCCTGTTCATGAATATGTATTAACGGACAGGATATAAACCAGGAACAGGAGCTGTACTGCGTGCGTCTTGCTGGAGCGGAGACTCCCGGCGCACCCAGCGCTGTTTGCTTGCCTCTATTCGCTTAATAAATTGTACATTTGAATTGGAATCCTGTTTGGGACTAAATCATTTATAACACAGATAATTAATCAGACTGAAATTAGCGGTATCATTAGAGGAACATGGAAAGCTTTTAGGGCAAAGCACTCTATAACTACAAATCCCTTGGTGAGATATAATAAAGGTTATCATAGCTTTGTACGGGCGCTTTTCCCATCACGAGGAGTAGTACAGCTATGTGAAATATGTTCATCTGATTCGTGTGATGAAGTGTAACCTTCTGTCCTACGTATCCTTGTATGACCGCAAGCCTAAGTCTAGCAGAGTGGTTAATGTATATAATGTAATACATTGTAAACTTCAATTGGAATCCTGTTTGGGACTCAGACGTTTATCTCAGCTAGAAAAAGCAATAGTTAGCTTGTCGGCAGAAATGGAAATTATCGCCAATTATCGTATACATACGGAGGGGTTAACAGATGGAATTTTGGCCTGTGAGAAAACTGCAGTTAGAATATCAGAAAATGGATGGCTGGGTAAGAAACAGATACTATGCTGGGTGAGAGAAAACAGCCCAAGAGATAAGAAAGTTGATCAAGGTTAGGGGAGGATGGGGAAGACATGCAGTAACGGAGGAATATAAAGCACAATTCACAATTTTGTTTGCCTTATAACATTCTGCTATTGCCTTGAGCATGGTTGATATGTGACTGCTGGATTACGGTAATGTGCCGCGTGAACAAAGCCTACGAACCAACAGACAGGGTGGCTGGGGCACGTGCAGCACGTCTGGCCAGCAGGCGCGTATGCCATAGGCTCTCTGTGTTGAAAGGTGGCAACCAAGGCGTGTTCTGACACTCGCTGGCCACGTGTGTCGAAACTCGTTCCTCTGCAAATGTATAAATACCGGGATTTCCCAAAGGGCAGTGGGCCGGTGTACGGCAAGGCCACCGTTGCCTCCGTGGGGACGCCCATGTAAAGCTGGCACCTACCGACTGCTGGGCTGAGTTCGTGGTGCAGGACGATAGAAGAATGTACAGATGGTCCATCTTCCTCACAGTCCTCGGGTTGCGAATGAACCATCAGGTTTTGTTTATAGATAAACAAAAAGGGGGTGATATTGGGATCACCCTGCATGGCTCGACCTTAAGGAGAAGGAGCTGTGGCATTGAGAAGCTGGTAAACAGCCGGACACCTGCAGGGCTCAACCTTGAAGAGAAGGAGCTGTGGTAAACAACTAAGAAGAAGCAAAGGAGCGCGTGGACATACAGAGGCGACCAATCCTGCCTCTGTGAGAGTCGCGTGGACTTAAAGCAATAGCCAACCGGGTAGCACTTTTAGGTGCGTGAACGGGCTGTATTTGTATAAAAAGCACGCTACGCTAACAATAAAGGTCTTTGGCCTGAAGCCCTGCCACAGTCCGTGCCTTATTACTCCACACTCCTGAGCAATTTTTTCTCCAGGCTTAACAGTCCCAGACCTCTCAGCCTTCCGTCCTATGGAAGATGCTGCGGTCCCTTAAATCAGCTTTGTGGCCCTTTGATAGCCTTGCTTTAGCAGGTCAACAACTTTCTTGCACTGGGGAGCCCAGCACTGGACACAGCACTCCAGATGTGGCCCACCGGTGCTCAGTGGAGGAGAAGGTTAACTTCCCTCCATCTGCCGGCAATGCTTTTCCTAATGCAGCCCAGGAGGCTGCTGGCCTTTGCTGCGAGGCTGCCTGGCTGGCTCATGCTCAGCTGCTTGCCCTCCAGGACCCTAAGGTACTTCTCTGCAGAGCTGCTATCTAGCCAGTCAGCCCCCAGCATGATGTCCACAGTGTGGCTGGATGACAGGCTGTCCTCCCCCGGGGACTTTCTCAGCAGCAGCTTGTCCTTCTTGGAGATCGGCTTCACCTCTGTCACAGGCCCCACTCATTGCTGCAAGTGTCACCTGGGACAACAAACCCCTCTCCTGCCAGGGCTGCACAGCCCAAGCCCGTTTTCTGTCTGGTCTTGGGGACTGCAGCTTTTGCTCTCGTTGTGAGAACCTCCTTCATCATTATGTTGCCTCCTGCCATCCACTCCAGCACACATCGGCTGTGAAGCCTTTCCACACAAAGAGGGCCAATCTTTTGGTATCAGGTGTCCATGTGACAAATCTGCCCTTGGCCCTGGTGCCACATCTGAGGTGCTACAGGCCTAATGTGCACCAAAGCCCACAGCCTGGAGCACAGACAGCAGGAGGACAACATGCCATCGCAAAGCTGTGACGTTAGGGGAGCAAGAGCCAAGACGGAAAAGGACAGCTCCCACAGCTTTTGTGACTGACGGAGATACAACATCTTTAGGTGAGACTAACAGGGAAGGCGAGAAGTGGAGGATGCCCTGCTTGCTACCAGAGCAGGTCAGATGTGTGGATGTTCTCTATGGGACATGCAACAGGTTAGGCGGGATCTTGTGTGTGGGTCAGCTTCTAACTGTGCCACCCAGTCTGAGGCTCACCTGGACCTTGTACTCCCAAAAGAGGAAAAGTTGGTCAGGCGTGGGAAGACCAGTTTCAGCCTTGGTTGTAGTCAGCATGAAACTGTGGTCTCCCAGATCTGCACAGAAGCGGGGAAGGAGAGTAGCCGAGCACAGACCCTGCACATGCGGGAATGAGAACTTGGCCTACTGAGGGCACTGGCAGGTGGGATCCCATGGGGGCAGTGTCAGGGCCCTGAGAGCATCCACAGGCCTTCAGGACCCTAATCAGCCTCACCTGGGGCCTCCATCCACACCTCTGTCCATGGGCCCAGGAGACCATTGAAGACCAGGCCTGAGTTTCAGCCCCAGCTTGATCGATGCTCTAGGTGTACTGGTCTCCAGACATAGCCTTGCCTGTCCATCGACCTTGTTCACTTGTACGTGAAGAGTCACTTCCCAGCTTGATTCTTTATGGGGTGTACAATGGATGACACTGTGGCCCTCCAAGTGCCAGAGCCCAGGTGAGTCACAGAGGCCTAGGGCCTTTCTCCTTCCTTTCTTCCCATCACTTGATCAGCTTTTGGGAGGAGAGGAAGGAAAAGCAGATGAGGTTTCTGGGTGCCAATGACTGAAAGGATGGAGCAGAGCCATCACATGTGAAATGATCTAAAGCCTAGGCTAGTTCAAAACTGTTATCTTCTGTTCCTATATCTGAGGCCTTCTATCTTCAGGAAGAACCTGGAAGCTCCGAGATCCCTCCATCTTGCCCTCTTTTAGCAATTCAGTTGACCGTACCCAAGTCAGAGGCTTTCCTTCAGTTCTGTTTACAGTGTAAAGCACCCCATGGTCTGGAGATATGGCAGGATAGTTGCATAAGGATCCCACTCCTTTGGACAAGAAGATGGATGTTCCCGGGAGGATGGATGTTCTCAGGGGGCATGACGTACCAATAGCTGTGTTCAGGGAGCTGGTCAAAGGCCTTGTCTCCATTTCTGTAACGGCGGCACAGATGCCTGGTTCATGTGTAAACTCTTTCTCCGGATTCTGGCATTTAGCGAGCAAGCTGGTCTGACCTCAGAGCTGGCCCTGCTTGGAGCCAGTGCAACACCAGAGACCTCCTGACCCTCCTTCCACCCTGAATTGTCCTGTGATGTAGAGACCCTCTCCTCCAGCTTAGTCTCTTCTCATATGACATGTGGCAAGGCACAGGCCTGTTGGGAAAGAGACTGCTGCGAGGGGGTCTCTAGTCCAGCCTCCAGGCTGGCCGTGACTTTGCGGCGCTGAAACTTGAAGAGCTCCAAAGGTGGAGATCATGGCAACGCTCCTCCTAGTCCATTTTATTTTTCCTGAGGTTCAGCCTAAAGCTCCCAAGAGGCAGCTTGTGGCTGTTCCTTCTGTCGTATCAATGGTGACTGCAGAGAACAGGTTGGCTCCGTTATCCCTCCAGGCAGGTGCAGGCTCTTGCTAGGTAAACCCGTGCCTCCACTTCAGCAGGCTACAGACACCCAGCTCCCTCAGACTCTCCCCACAGCTCATCCTTTAGGCCCTTCACTTCAAGTTGGCAGACCTCCCCCAGACACTCCACTCTCCTTTCGAAATGTGAGAACCACTGACTCATATGGCATTGTCACAGTTCCCTTAGTCAGTCAGGTCCCTGTCCATGCTGCTGCATGGAGTTGTTTCTGAGCTTTTCCTTCAAAACCTTGAGGTTTCTGCTGGCCAAATCCCAGGTGTGCCAAGGTCCCTCTGGACTGAACCTCCAACAGTCCAGCTTTTAAAGTATGCGTGCCAACGGCCATCCTGAGTCGTGGTGCCTCTAACAAGATCAGAACTTAAGTAGCTGCAGGACACTACAGAGAAGAAAAGAGTACTAGCGTTAAGTTGAGTTGCAATGCGAGGTAGAAAGCACCACAGTAACCACCGCAGAGACACCAAAGGAAGGTTCAAAGTGAGCAAATGCAGGGCCACTGGATAAACAGTGAAAAGTCCTTGGCTTTTTGCATGGGTGGGGATAAGGATGGTTAAAGAGCAGGACTTGAGAGGTGGGAAAAGAATGAAAAGGGAATGAATGGTGAAGCAAAGGAAATAACCAGGGCTGTTTGGGGATACCTGTGAAGCAGTCCTGCATCTGAGCAACACTGCCTGGAGGAGGAGAAGACAACTTCAGCTGATCTGACTATGCCAGCATCTGACTTACTTCCATGGTCACGGGGAACCTGACAGCTTTCCCTACTGTCATCAAGGGCACACCTAGAGAGGAAGGAACCACAGCATCATTTAGTTTTCCACTCTCCTGAATGGGACCTCAGTAGGTCTCCAGTCCAACCTCATGCTCACAGCAGAATCGGCTACGGAGTCAGACCACTTTGCTCAAGGCTTTGCCACATGGGGGCTGGAAAATGTCCAAGGACAAAGACAGGAAAACATCTCTGGGAAACCTGCTTCAATGTTTGGATGCCCTTATGGAGAGAAAGATTGTCCCTATCTCCAGCCTCAACATTCCTTATTTCAACATTTGACTATCGTCTATTATCGTCCTGCCAAGCACCACGGTGACAAGACTGGCTCCATCTTCCTGAAAACCTCCCTGCAGGGACTGGCTGGCTGCTATGAGGTTCCCCAGACCTTCCCTTTCCCAGGCCGAAGGCAGCCCTTTCCCTCAGTTTCTGCTCCCCAGGCAAGTGCTGCAGCCCCTGCGCATCTTGGCAGCCTCCCACTGAAGTCACTCCCAGTTGTCAACGTCTTCCTTGATGTGGTGGATTGACTCTGGCCAATAGCCCGGCAGCCACGCAGCCGCTCACTCTTTCCTCCCCTTCCCCACTGGGACAGGAGAGAGAACAGGAAGAAATAAAGCACGGAAAGTTGTGGGTCAAGATAAAGACAGCTTAGCAGGTGAAAGAAAGAGATTTTTTAAAAATCAACAAGCAATAATAATAACAAGCAACGCAAAGGCAACCACTCACCACCTCCCACAAGCAAAAATGATGCCCAGCCAGTCTCCACACAGAAGACTCTTTGAATGAAAAAACGTTAATGGAGAAGCCGCTGCCTGAGCATTCACACACCAATCAAGGAGTTGCACACACACCACCCGAGACTTTAACTGCTGGGTCTGGAGTCCCTTTGCAGCAGGAGACTCCAGTGAGCCGACGTGTGCGCCTTTCGACTCTACACACACACACACACACACACACAGAGTCTCTCTTGGGTGCTTTCTCTTCCCTCAGGCTCAACCCTAGGTTTCCTGAAGCAGAATCTCTGACATGACGTATACCAGTTGAATTTATTAAGCAGTACAGTGGTGAAGAACAGCTTGAGCTGAGTGCCTCTGGAGACGGACCCTGAACCAGAGACTCTCTGGACAATTATACCCTTACAGTCTAAGCTCCCCTCCCCTTGTGAGACGGTTTAGTCCAGTTGGAGTATTTGGGTCTGGGGTCTCCTTTTTCCTCATTGGATCCTTTCACTGTCTCCAAGCGGGCCGTTCTTTTTCGTTTCTCGATGAGGCAACCTCTGCTGATGGATGTGGCTATCTTATCTAATTTACACCAGTTTCAGGGCCTTCCCTCACGCGACTAAGTAAGAGTTCAGTAGAACTTCATCAGTAGCTAGGTGAAAGTTCACCGCTCATGAAGGTCTAAGGCCTTTTACTAATGCTATGCAATGGATTGCATGTGAACTAGGAAGTGATTCCTGTAACAAAAAAATTCTAGTTCCTTCTTCCTCTGTCCCAGCTTTTATTGCTCAGCACAACGTCGTACGTTAGAGAATATCCCTTTGGTCAGTTGGGGTCAGCTGTTCTTGCCCATCTGCAGCCCACTCACTGGGAGGGAGCAGAGAAGGCCTTGACACTGTGCAAACACTGCTCAGCAATAGCCAGAACACTGGTGTGTTATCAACACTGTTTAAGGCACAAATGCAAAACATAGCACCACACAGGCTGCTATGAAGGAAGGTAACCCCATCCCAGCCAGATCAGTACACCTGAACTGGGGCCCTAAAACTGGATATAATTGGTTACAGGTGGTCTAACAAGCAATGAGCATGGGGAGACAACCACTTCCCTCACTCTTTTGGCGAGGCTCCTCTTTATACACTTCAGGACACTGCTGGCTGTCTTTGCTGCCAGGCCACACTGGATCAAGTGGTTAATGTCTTTTGTAGTTAATAATTCTAATCTTTCATATATTTTCACCTGTGCTGATACAATGACCATTTCTGAAGTAATGTTTTCAGCAGACTGTCTAGACAAAGGCCCTTTCCATTATTCTCCTTCCCTTACTCTTTGTTCATTCAGATACTTCCCACCCACACTGCTGCTTTGAGCTTCAGGGACTAAAAGCCTGCCTGTCTTTCAGTAGTATAACGGTATCTTTAGCCAACTCTTTTAATTGTATCTACCTTTATCTATCTATCTATCTAAAACATTTCTCGTAAGATCATCCCTTGTAGAAAGGCGACCTCATTAGAGGCAGCTTGTACTTAGTATATGGTTGAGGAGTGTTTTATTGCTTAAGACACTTGATCGTGCTTTACTTTGCTTTGCTTGCAAATGGGAAACATCCTTCTGTGCCTGTGTGCAGCCAGTCCTCTAAGGAAAGTGGGTGGGAGATGGTGCAATGGAGCTCTAACATTCAGCTCCCAGAGTTCAGAGAAGTCTGATGAAGGGAAAGTGATGTAAATCCCAGGTGGCCAACGACAGGTGGGGAGTCTGGGGAGGTGAGGAGCAAGGTTGTCCACCCAGTGTCAGATCTCAAGGGACTGCTTTTCCTACCTGTCCAGACCTCCTCAGGAGACGCTCCTGACACTCAGGATCCATATCAGTTGGATAATGCTTCTATCACTTCTTTAAACTGAAATTAACAAAATACCGCCTTTAAAATTAAAAATAACTTTATTAGGTGCACTTTGAAATCTTCCTTCTTAACCACGCTATGAAACAACTCAGATTAGCTATACGAGTCTTGCAGACGTGGAGAACGTTACAGGAAGAGGCATGACTTGTTAGGGCTTTCTGTGTTTTAAGGAGCCCCATGGTGTATTTGGGGCTCAGTCCGTGAACCTCAGATACTGGGAGAAGACTGAACAAACCTCTCAAGAAGTCAAAGCCAGAAGCAAACCCCAAAATACCTTGAAGCATTAATGGGACTTAATGAGACCCATTACTGCCAAAGGCTCCTCATTGACTCATTAGAGCAGATACTTGGAGACGGTGACTGCAGGTAGGCAAGGGCACTGCACAGGTGGCTGTAATGCTGAGAAAACCCTTGGTTCATTTTATGAAGCAGGCAAGGCCAAACCCTGAGCCCAGGTCCTGGGAAGGCAGTTTCTGAGAAGAGAAGAATAAAGTTTTGTCTCACTGGCCCTGGTGGTAGAGACAGCTGCTATAGTCAAGACGACAAAGACCTCAGTCCTTTTGGACCTCTCGGTCTTGCTAGAACCCTTGGCCATCTCTATGCAGGCTGCCCTACACTGTCCCATGCCTCACCTCTTTCCCTTCAGCTTGCTGACAGCCATCTTGCTTTCCCACCTAGCTCTCACCCTGGCATTTCTATGCCTTCACTGATGGCTCTCCACCCTCACCAGCTGCTCCTTGAAACACAAAGCCATGGGATAATCCAGACTCCCTCTGGGTGATCTCTTGCAGCACAAGACTACCCTCTCAGTGAGGATTATTTTTTCTCACATCCAGACAGAACCTTCCCAGCTGTAATTTGTGGAGGTTTCTTGCTCTTCCCGCTACTAAGAAAAGCTCCATTGTCCCTGAAACTGTGAGGAATGAGCGATTCGTGTAAAGAAAATCTAGTGAATATAAGCTTGAAGCAAATGTCATTTATATTGAAATAAAGGAATATATGTAGGGCATGACCATAAACAGGGGAGTGGCAGTCTTTATGTAACTTCCTGATAAGTATAGTTTGGGTAACTCCCTTGATATGTGTAACTTATGTAGCCTCCTGATATGTAAGTTAGTTCCTGATATACTAGTGCAAACCAGTGTTGTAAATAACCGCAGAAATGTCAAGAAAATGTATAGCCAAATAAAGTAGCATAATATAAGTAGAATAACGGAGCGCCTGCACAAACAGAGAGGTCATGTAGAGTGCACTGACGAAGAGGAGCATCTTCCTCCCAACGACCACCGGACGACCACCTAGAAAAAGATGAAGCATGCGCAGACCGGGGAAGTGGTGACGTACTTAAAGAAAGAGTCGTCTTCCAAGAAAAAGGCGGAGAAAGGCAAGAAACGAAGCCTAGAGAAGTATAAAGGAAGGAATTGTAAGAAGTGAAGGTGTGCGTCTTGGTGGAGCGGAGACTCCCGGCGCACCCAGCGCTGTTTGCTTGCCTCTATTTGTTTAATAAATTGCAAACTTAAATTGGAATCCTGTTTGGGACTAAATCATTTATCACAACTGGGGACTCGTCCGGGATGGTCTTGGTTCCTGAATACTGACTTGATCTAGGAGGGGCGCCCCACCATTTGGTGGCTCCTGATCGGGTCGGGACTAACACCATCCTGAACCCAAATAGGGGCAAGCAAAGAATTTGATTTTTTATGAGCTCCCTTGCCGGCTGCAGCAGTTTATTTTGCCCGTAATTCTGCGCGCGAAGATCCGAACGAAGACGACGGGGTTGTAAGTATTTAAGGTGTATACCGTTCGGTTGGGTGGGATTCGGTTGCCTGTGTGTGTAAGAGTGTGACTGAGACGGAACCTCGTTCCGAAGCGATTGTGGAGGTCTTCTAACCGCGGTTCCAATCTCCCGCGAGGGACTTGGCCGGTGAAGGACCGAAGCGATTTTTATAGGATCCATAGGTGAGTGAGAAGTTTGAAACCCCCTGCAAGACACTCTGCTTGGTAACCAAGGGCTGTAGGAATTGCCACAGTAAAAATTCCTAGATGGGTCAGACGAAATCGAGAACCCAGGACCAGAAGAAAGGGAGCGAATTACTAAAAATACCTCCGGAGATTCCATTAGGAATAATGTTAAAACATTGGAATAATAAGGGCCCTGGAAAAGGGAAGACAAAAGAGAAATTAGTTAAATATTGTATGGTAAAATGGCCAAAGAACCCCTTGAGACCCCACGTTTTTTTTGGCCTGTATTTGGGTCATTTGAGGATTGGGTTTGTCAGGCGCTAAACCTGTATGTAAATTCTAAGGAACCGTTTTGCCAAGAGGAGAGCGAGTATGCTAGTTTATGGATAAAGGCCTGTGTGGGCATTTTTCATCTTAAAACAGGAGTAGGGAAAAATAAGACCGTAGGGGAGCAACACATGTGTCCTGGTTTCAGCCAGGATAGAGCTGGTTTTCCTCACAGAATCTAGTGTGAGACTGTGTTTTGGATTTGGGATGAGGAACTGTTGATAATGTGCTGATGTTTTGGGTTGTTGCTGAGCCGTCAAGGACAGTCCAGCTTCTTGTGCTGGCCTGCCAGCGAGCAGGCTGGGGGTGCACGGGGAGCTGGGAGGGGACACAGCCGGGACAGCTGACCCAGACTGGCCAAAGAGATATTCCCTACCATACGACGTCATGCCCAGTACATAAACTGGAGTTGGCCGGGGGGGCGGAAATCGCTGCTCGGGGACGGGCTGTCGATCACGGGGTGGTGAGCAATTTCTGTATTGGGCATCACTTGTTCTTATACATTCCTTTGTTGGTATTATCATTATTGTTCCCTTCTTTCTTTCTGTCCTATTAAACCGTGTTTATCTCAACCCACGAGGTTTTTCCTAATTCTCTCCCCCGTCCCACTGTGGGAGGGAGAGTGAGCGAGCGGCTGCGTGGTGCTTAGTTGCCGGCTGGGGCTAAACCACGACAACATGGAAAAGGAAAAGAAGGATTGGGACCCCCTAGATCACTTACCTCCCCCGTATAATCCAGCTACCCGTCAAATACCGTCACCAAATTTGATGACTTCCCCTACGGCCCCAGGGTCGAATTCAACTCTAAGGGGAGGATCCCAAACTGAGCACCCAGAGCGTCTTTGTATCCTTTACGGGAAGTACCTCTGGGTGGAGATAGAGGACTGGCAAGAGAGAGGGTTGGAAGAATTACTAAGAGAAGCTCAAAAGGTTTATGTCAGGAGGGACGAAGAAAAACAAGAAGCAGAGGCAAGAATTTTTGTAGCAGCAGTGAGGGAAAGTCAGAGGAGTAAGACTCAGCTGGGAGAGAAAAAAAGATAAGAGACCAGAACAGCCACCCCAGGGACAATCTCATCAAGACAGACCCACAACTCCCATCTGTTACTATTGTAACAAAAAGGGACGTGTTCAGAAAACCTGCCGTAAACGGGAATGGGATGAGAAAATGTTCAAAGAGGATTAGGGGTGTTAGGGGCTGTATCTTCTGGGGACCTCAACATCAACAGAGCCCTTGATAAAACTATTAGTAGGTCCCCAAAAAGAAGAATTTTTATTTTTAGTAGATACTGGAGCTGAAAGGTCAACGATTCAGAAACTCCCAAAAGGGGTAGGAAAAGGAAAAGCCCAGATGTCAGTAACAGGTGCAAAAGGAGAACCCTTCAAAGTCCCCATCTTAGAAGAAGTAGAGATTGAGACAGAGACAAAAATTTGTTTAAATGATTTACTTTTATTACCAGAAGCAGAATATAACCTATTAGGGAGGGACTTGATTTTAAAACTAAACCTAACTATTCAGAACCAAGGAGATCGGTTATATATTAACTTATGTACCTTAACCCAACTTGATGAGGAAAAAATTGACCCCCAAGTATGGTATAAGGAAGGAGATGTTGGGAGATTAGATATGGAACCCATCAAGGTACAAATAACAGACCCTCATAAGCCAATTAGAATTAAACAATATCCTATATCTATAGAAGGCCGGAGAGGTCTAAAACCTATTGTGGATAAATTACTAAAAAATGGGACTTTGGAACCATGTATGTCACCCCACAATACCCCGATACTCCCTGTAAAGAAATCAGATGGTACATATAGGATGGTACAGGATTTGAGAGCCGTGAATCGGCGAACAATCACCAAATTCCCTGTCGTGGCAAATCCTTATACTTTATTGAGTCACCTGTCTCCTAAACATATTTGGTATAGTGTAATAGATTTGAAAGATGCCTTTTGGGCCTGTCTTTTGGATAAGGGGTTCAGAGATTATTTTACCTTTGAATGGGAAGACCCCGAAACAGGACGAAGAACAACAATTAAGGTGGACTGTGCTACCACAAGGGTTTACGGAGTCACCAAATTTGTTTGGACAGACCTTAAAGAAAATCTTACAAGGTTTTACAGTACACGAGGAGGGAAAAATTATTACAATATGTGAATGATTTACTGGTAGCAGGAGAAACTGAAGAGGAGACCCGAAAAGCCACCATTAGATTGTTAAATTTTTTAGAGAAAAAGGGATTAAAAGTGTCCTGCTCGAAATTACAATTTATAGAGCAAGAAGTAAAATATTTGGGACATTGGTTAAGCAAAGGAAAAAAAAAGAAATCAGATCCTGACCGGGTTTCTGGTATTTTAATCCTAAGACCTCCACAGACTAAAAAGGGAATGGAAAAAAAAAAAAAAAAAAAAAAAACCCAAACAAAACAAAACAAAACAAAAAAAAAAAAAACACAAAAAACCCACACACACTGGTGGGATATTTATCCAAATTGTTAGATTCGGTGAGCAGGGGGTGGCCAGCATGTCTCCAAGCCCTAGTTGCTATGGCATTATTGATAGAGGAAGCTAGGAAAATTACCTTTAGTGTACCTCTAAAGGTATATACGCCACATAATGTTAGGAATGTCCTCCAACAGAGGACAGAGAAATGGTTGACAGATAGTAGACTTTTGAAATATGAAACCATCTTGATAGATTCACCTAATTTGGAATTAGGAGTCACCTCTGCCCAGAGCCCCGCTCAGTTCCGGTTTGGGGAACCCTCAGAAGCAGTAGTGCTATAACACAATTGTTTAGAAGTTATAGAATCCCAGACAAAAGTAAGGCTCAATCTTAGAGATATTGAATTGGAGGGAGGAGAAAAATTGTTTGTAGATGGATCCTCCCAAGTAATAGAAGGGAAGAGAAAATCAGGATATGCAAAAATTGACAAGGACTTAGAACTTGTGGAATCAGGACCTCTGAGTCCATCATGGTCAGCTCAGGCTTGTGAGCTTTATGCCTTATGTAGGGCCCTGGAATTATTAAAAGAAAGAAGAGGGACCATATTCACAGATTCCAAATATGCATATGGAGTAGTCCATACTTTTGGAAAAATTTGGGAGGAAAGAGGCTTGATTAACACTCAAGGAAAGAACTTAATACATCAGGAGTTGATAGTAAAATTTTAAAAGTGTTAAGAGAACCAAAGGAAATAGCCGTGGTGCATGTGAGGGGACACCAAAAGGGATTAGATTATCGAATTAGAGGAAATAATTTAGCAGATAAGGAGGCTCAGGAAGCAGCCTTGAGGATTGAAACTGTTAAAATTAATCATACACAAACAAAGGAGGACACTAGTGGAAGAGGATAAGAGGAAAAGGAGAAAAAGTTTACGCTGGAGGAACAAGCAAAATTAGAGAAAATAGGAGCTAGAGTGGAACAAGGGAAATGGACATTACCTGATGAGCGAGAGATGTTGCCAAAAGCTTACGCTAGGCAGGTATTAGAACGCTTACACGCGCAAACACATTGGGGTACAAAAGTGTTAAGTGATCATTTCCTTAAACAGTTTGGCTGTATTGGAATTTTTTGAAATAGCAAGGCAAATTACACAAGGGTGTTTAACTTGTCAAAGGGCAAATAAGGCCGTGTTTCAACAAGTGGCCATGGGAGGAAGAAAACTAGCTTATAGACCGTTTGAAAGGATTCAAGTCGACTTTACCAAATTACCAAGAATAGGAAGATTGAAATATTTGTTAGTTATAGTAGACCATTTAACACGATGGGTCGAAGCCTATCCTGTAGCAAGAGCGACAGCTCAGACGGTGATAAAATTTTACTAGAACACCTAATCCCCAGGTATGGGATAATACAATATATTGATTCTGATCAAGGCACTCGCTTTACTTCTAAAATTATAAAATCCTTGTGCCAATCATTAGGTATTAAATGGGAATATCATACCCCATGGCATCCTCAAAGTTTGGGAGTAATAGAAAGAATAAACCAAACAATAAAGCAAGAGCTAGCGAAGCTAATGGTTGAAACACAGATGCCATGGACTAAATGTTTACCGCTAGCCCTTCTCAACATAAGGATCAAACCGCACAGTGAGACTGGATTATCGCCATATTAGGTTTTATACGGCATGCCCTATCTCCGAGGGAAACAATGTAGTGGAAGATTATAATATTCGGAAATATGTTATCATTTTAGGAGAAAGGTTGAAAGAACTAAGAGATATAGGAATAATGGCACAAACCCTACCTTTGGGGTTTGCAATCCATCAATTCAAACCAGGGGATAAGGTACTGATCAAAACTTGGAAGAAAGAAACTTTAGTTCCTTCATGGGAAGGACCCTTTGTTGTATTGTTAACTACAGATACTGCCATCCGGACTGCGGAAAAGGGGTGGACACACACGACTCGAGTAAAAGGACCCATGAAAGACTGGAAAGTTATTTTACAACCTGGAACCACAAAAATAACATTAAAAAGGGAATGAACGTATGAGAAATGATCACGAATTAAAGACTATAGCATTAAGCAATTATCGGGCAGGACTAAGTTTATGTCCACTCTGTAAACCATGTTGTATGATTATTGAGGGTTAGGTGTAACCTGTGTAACAAATATATCATTTCCCACAGAGGCTAACAGGGACGTTTTCAAATTCAAAGCTGAAGTTTCCTCTGCATTCAGTGTGGACAGACTACTCCTATAGGAGATTTCTGGTGGGTAAGATTTATTACTGTCATCGAAATAAAGAAGTCCGCTTGAGAAGGGGGAGAGGGCAAGACCGGGTGGGGATTCTCAGTCGCGACCAAGTAAGGCCAGTCAAGGACGAGCACCCCTTGTAGCTGATGCCTCCGACCATGAGATCCCTTACCGGACCTCTCCTGATTTTACTCGGACTCACCAACCTGGTGACAGGTAATCAAAATTGCACCGAGTGCATAAGAACCGCCCAGCACGGACGAGTAAGTAATAAAACATTAATGTACCACACCTATTACGAGTGCAAAGGGAAACAGAACGGGAGTTGTATATACAATGGAACACAATATAAGAAATGCTCGGTGGAAAATGATACTGTTTGTTACGATCCAAAGGAACTTCTTTATCAATAGTGGGTAGAAATGAAAACAAATTCGGAAGTAGGAAGATTAATTGGAATAAGTAAGGATATGGCCAATTTGAGCACATCAGTATCGGTAATTTTTGATGCATGCGATATTATAGATGATGATCTGGATATTAATTGTGGGAGTGTAGAGTGGAGATGATACTATAGTAATCAACCAAAATATATTTGCCCAGGTGGAGGTGGATGTCAATGTCAGATAAATCCTGATTATGTACCTAGTCAAACGGTGAGATATCAGTCAGCACACCTATGTGGAAGAAGGGGATGGTCTTGTGTATGTTAGGATACTGCAAGCTGGGGATATGACAGCCAATGTGGGGATTTACAAGCTTCAATCACAAGGGTACAAACAGACCATAATTGTACAACCTGTACCTGTAATTTAGTAAATTTAACCCTTATAAATTTAGAAATTTGGAAACAGAAAAAAATAACCAAAATTGGACTTAAGATATATGGACCTGGAGAAGACCCAGGTGTAGTTATTAATATTGAAATGAAAGAAAAGAGAATCGGTGCAGCATAGACTGTTATTTAAGTCATTTTGTCATGAAATGGAAACAGGAACGAAATATGAAATTCCCACAGTGGCTAAAAATCTATTTGTAAATCTTGCTGAGAACATTGCTCAGTCACTAAATGTAACTAATTGTTATGTATGTGGTGGAACTAATCAGGAGAGAATTGGCCCTGGGAGGCCCAAGAGAGCAACATACCAGACCCTAATGTTTAGAACATATCAACTCAGGTCAGGAAACAACAATGGATATTACAAACCAGCATAATAAGAAGAAGCTGTTGGCAAAATGACGCTGGGAGTAAACCAGTCGGATATTTAGTATGTGAAGGGGGATATAACTGGAATAGTACTTACCAAAAGTAGGATAAATGGGGCACTGCCCAAGAAATAAGTAAAAATCATGCGAATTGGACCAACGGAACCACTATTGATAAAGGGTGGTCAAGTCCAGAAGGGCAATATTGGATCTGTGGAAAATTTGCATATACCCGATTACCAAAAAATTGGACCGGAGCGTGCGTGTTAGGAACTATACGGCCAAGCTTTCTCTTATTACCTATAAACCGAGGAGAACGCCTAGGGGTACTGGTATATACAGACGCATTAGAAACTCACAACCGAAGGGAAAAAAGAGAGCTACAAATAGGAAAATGGAAAGATAATGAGTGGCCACCTGAAAGAATAATAGCATATTATGACCCAGCGACATGGGCAGAAGATGGGTCCTGGGGATATAGGACCCCCATTTATATGTTGAATAGAATAATCAGGTTGCAAGCTGTAGTAGAAATAATTGTAAATAAAACGGGTAATGCTCTAGGATTGGTGGCTAAACAAAATACTAAAATGCGTACAGCCCTATATCAAAATAGACTCGCACTAGACTATTTACTAGCACAGGAAGGAGGAGTCTGTGGAAAATTTAATCTCACAAATTGTTGTTTAGAGATAAATGATGAAGGAAAAGCCATCAATGAATTAGTAAGAGAAATGAAAAAAGTAGCCCATGTGCCAGTCCAAACGTGGAATGGAATAAATGTCCAAGGACTATGGACAACGTGGGAAAATTTATTCTCAGGAAACTGGGTAACAAAAATCATTATCGTTTTGTTAGGATTGTTTGGAGGTATGTTAATAATACCATGTCTAATTCCTTGTCTTTCACAAGCTGTAGCTTCTGCGATTAATGGAATGAAATTTACAGCCACTCCAATAGAACCAACACAGAGTGAGAGAAAACATGTTTTAATGTTGGTAAAACATATAGAGGAACCCGAGTTAATACCCATCAAACAAACTTTAAATAAATTTTACACGAATCACAGTGGTGAAAAAGAAAACGGGGGATTGTGAGGAATGAGCGATTCGTGTAAAGAAAATCTAGTGAATATAAGCTTGAAGCAAATGTCATTTATATTGAAATAAAGGAATATATGTAGGGCATGACCATAAACAGGGGAGTGGCAGTCTTTATGTAACTTCCTGATAAGTATAGTTTGGGTAACTCCCTTGATATGTGAAGCTTATGTAGCCTCCTGATATGTAAGTTAGTTCCTGATATACTAGTGCAAACCAGTGTTGTAAATAACCGCAGAAATGTCAAGAAAATGTATAGCCAAATAAGGTAGCATAATATAAGTGGAATAACGGAGCGCCTGCACAAACAGAGAGGTCATGTAGGGTGCACTGACGAAGAGGAGCATCTTCCTCCCAACGACCACCAGACGACCACCTAGAAAAAGATGAAGCATGCGCAGACCGGGGAAGTGGTGACGTACTTAAAGAAAGAGTCGTCTTCCAAGAAAAAGGCGGAGAAAGGCAAGAAACGAAGCCTAGAGAAGTATAAAGGAAGGAACTGTAAGAAGTGAAGGTGTGCGTCTTGGTGGAGCGGAGACTCCCGGCGCACCCAGCGCTGTTTGCTTGCCTCTATTTGTTTAATAAATTGCAAACTTAAATTGGAATCCTGTTTGGGACTAAATCATTTATCACAAAACCATTCTTCAAGCAGCTGCAGGCTGCAGCTACTGCAGTGCCCTGACCCTCCACTTCCCCAGGCTAAACAAGCCGTTGTTAAAAATAAATATATTAAGGTCTGCGCCCGCGATCCTGCAGACACCGCCCCCCCCCGCGACACACGCGCGCTCAGACTCACTCAGCCACCCCCCCACCGCGCGCGCGAGCTCCCCCTCCCTGCGCTGCAGCTCCGGACCCGCAGGCCGGTGGGTGCGGCCCCCCCCGGCCGGAGACTCTCCGGCGCCCCGGAGCAGCGGGGGGCAAGGGGGGCTGCAGCCGCGCGTGCCCCGCTGCCCGGCAACCGGCCCCCCCGGCGGCGGGGGAGGGAGCCTGGCGCAGAGCCTGGCTGGGGGAGGGGGGATGGCGGCGCTTTTCGGAGGTTTCTGTTTGGGTCGGTTGGGTTGGGGTTTTTTTTTCTCTTTTCGTTTTTCACCTCCCCCGCCGTTCGCGTTCGTTGGTTTTCACCGCGCGGCGGCGGCGGCCCGCGCGCAGCGGGGCTGTTGTGCCAAACGCGGGTTCCGTCACCCGGTGCGCAGAGCGCCGGGAAACACACGGAGTCGAGACGGCGGCTTTTCTTCCGCCCCTGCGCCGAGCTGGGTGCCGGTGGTAGGCCCACAAAGCTGGCGCGCCTCGGTTAACGCAGGGAAAATATTTCTACGCTCCGAGCAACAAGTCACCGTTATTTTCTTGAGAGCTGGCGCAGGCGCCCTTGCGCCTGTTGGTTCCCGCAAGCCTCGTCTCCACGGCGACAGCGTCCTCCTTTTTTACTGCGCGTGCCCCGTGAGGAAGGGGCTTCTGTGGGTAGGGGTCTTCCCCTACCGGAGGGCAGGCTTGTGCTATGCCGAGTCGATGTTAATTAGATGTTACTTAGGATAGTTCACTCAAAGGTCGGCAGTTGCGTTCCCTTTGCGGTTGCCTTGTTCCTTCCCTCAGGCTTGCGCCTCGTTGACTCCTGACAGAGCCTAAACAATACCCCCGCTTTGTGCCTCGCATACCTTCAGCAGGGTGACTGACCGACGGACTGGCCGACCCACGGACTGAGGACGAAAGGCGGGAGGGGGGCACGGGTGCGGCAGGGACGCCGCGGGGTCCTAAAGTCTCCCGCCTTCCTTCCTTCCCCGGGCCGGCAAAACTGCTGGCGGAAGGGGGAGGGGGGGTGTCTCCGTGTGTGCGTGTGGCCGCGGGCGAGGGGTTCGTGCCGGGGCCGGTTTGGGAGCGTGTGTGGCGGGTGTGCACGCAGTAAGAAACGAAAAAGTCTGGTAACGCTGTGGACAACGCCGCCTTCTCTGCTACAGCCTGCGCTGTGGCCCGCCTCGGTGTCCGCCTGCGGGCGATGTGCTCGGCTCGGCTCCCGGTTGAAGCCGTCCCTGGGAAAGCAGCAGCCCCGTGCCTCGGCCTGGGCAGAGACCTGCGTCCCCGAGGCCGGGCTCCGGCTGCCGGAGAGGTGGGCCGCGCCTCTCGCTAGCGGCCGTCGGCGTGTCCGTCGCCAGCGGGATGCGTTCCAGTGGTGAGCAGCGCCCAGAGGACAGGCCCAGCAGCCTCAGGCAAAGCGGGGTCGCTGCTTTGCTGATGGTGGTGTCCGAAAAGGCGGTTTCGTTTCCCGGCGTGCGATAGGCCAGTCTCACACACCGAGACGAGATACCGGTTTATTCCAGACCTGCGCAGAGCTGGGTGCTGGGTGGTAGGCCCACAAAGCTGGCACCCCGCGGTTAACACCCGGAAAATATTTGTAGGTTTCTAGCAACACTTACCAGTATTCTTAAACATACCTCAGCTGCCACCACGTTTACACATAAGCAGATTAACTTCTGGCGGCCTTGTAGCAATGGGGCTCGCTGCGGTGGGGTGGGGAGGGCGGGCGGCTGGGGCTGGGCACCGCCGCCTCTGCCTGGTCCCCGGTCCCCGGTCCCCGGTGGTGAGAGAGAAGAGTAAGAAAAGGTAAGGGGGAGGGAGGCTAGATAAATAAATAGCTAAAAAAATGACAATCAAAAAGAAACGGGGGGTGTGCAGGGTGCGTGTGGGTGTCTTGACACAGAACTCTCCGGGGTGAGGGCAGGCGGGCGGTTTGGGAGGAGGGAGTGGGGAGAGCAGGTTTAGGACAAATGCTGATCTGGCACTCTCTGCTAATTCTTGATGGATTAACATACACCGACCTATGGTTAATGAATGTAATAAATAATTCATTAACCGGTAATTAATATACGAAGTAATGATTAGCGATAGAGCAATACAGATTAATATTTACTGGAATTAACATCCAGTGGATTAAGATCACGTTAATAAGGAACTACTTTACTGATAACAAGTTCTAGGTGAGGAACAGAGCCGTCGTGTAGCACGTGTAATTAATGATAATTAATAATGATGAATTGATAGTAGATAATTACAACAGTAAATCAGAGTGATGATAAAGAAAAAAAAATACATGATAAGTAACTGGAGGACAGTAGTGTTAATGCAGTACCACAAAATACTAATAAATAAAATAATCGATCTTAATAGGTAACGACTGTTATTAATAAGTAATAATTAATGATTGATTTAGACTAATTTGATTAATAAAAACTTAATCAGTTCATTAATTTTTTATTCATTTATTTGTTGTAGACCGATAGATACTATATAACTCAAATAGCATCGATCAATAGGAATGAATAGTTAATAAGAATTTCAGTTATTAATAATGGTCAGCTTACTCACGTTTGATGGAGGTCTTTGTGGCCTTGCCGTAGAACATCAGGCTGCAAGGCTTTCGCCTCATCCCAGACATCACTCAACAATAGTCAGTTATGAGACTGTCTGACTGCAACCCATCAGGGTTGCTTTTGAAGAGGAGCGTGTTGCTCCAGTCAAACCCTGCTACTCCCTACAGACCCACAGTGGTTTCCCACATTATCCACCCTGTGACCTTAGTCACAACTCACTAAGAGGAACATTGTGTAATTTGTATTTAGGTGGGTCGAGGCATTCATCTCTCCTTCCTGTGTTTTCATCCTCTCTTGTTGGTTGGTAATTTATTGTTGGGATCACTCTGCACGGCTCGACCTTAAGGAGAAGGAGCTGCAGCATTGAGAAGCTGGTAAACAGCTAGATATCTGCACGGCTCGGCCTTGAGAAGAGGGAGCTGTGGCATTGGGAAGCTGGTAAACAGCTGGACATCTGCAGGGCTCGGCCTTGAGGAGAAGGAGCTGTGGTAAACAGCTAAGAAGCAGCACTGTATAAGAAAAACAGGATGGAACCCGGACCACGTAGCAGTAACCGCAAGTAGGAGGAGTATGATAATGCAATCTTTAGGGCTAAGCCAATGATTGTAAGACAAGTATGCATAAGGTAGAACTTAGTGTATAAATATGTGTAAGGTTTTGCAATAAAGTTGAAGCTTGCCTTATCACTCATATTGAGTCGACTGCTTGCCTTCCCTCACTCGTCGCAAGTGGCGCCCGAACAGGGACCCCATCCTTGTTTTTCACCGGACAGCGAGATCGGAGAAGCACTGGTAGCAGCGACCAGGGAGCAGAAGATCGGCGGACGCTGCCGCGGCGCGCCTGATCCGTGCTTGAACCCAGGATAATTAAGAAGGGGTTCGCCGTCCGAAAGAAGGCTACCCATGGGAAAAGGCTGCAAAAATAATTGACCGGATAATTAAGAAGGTCAACATAGCGCGCAATGGAAATAGAGGTAGCGTTCGAAATCTTAAAATGCTTTTTAGAAAAGCGGGGAGTAAGCCAATTAAAAGATCTGGCTGGGTTAATTACGTTAGGGAAAGCGAAAGGGTCTTTTAAAGACCCTGAAAGTATGTTTGAAGTAGACGAGTGGCGTTCTTATGGAGATTGATTGTGGGATCTAGTAATCGATGATGATAAATCAGCAAAAAAAATTAATGAAATCTTGGAGAGATGTTATTAATTGCATGAAAAGATATAAAACTGAAAAGTGAATAGCACAGGCAACAAAGACAGTATAAAATTTACGACGCTCTGGAGGTTGATCCTAGAGACATTAAAAGAACTAAAGGCAGAACGCATCACATGAAGAAGGGGCGATGGTCAGACTCCTGCCACATATGCTCTCTAAGAGAGGACTGAAATATGATGAATATACACTTAGAAGGCTTCTAATTTGGTGCCAAAAAGGGTACCCCCCCGATGCGTCCGTGGCGTTTAAGGCAGAGACGTGGGAGGAGATAGGAAAAATGTTATAGGAACATATTGGGAATGGAGATAAAACCACCGCAGAGTTAGTGACGGCATGGAAGTTGATGTTAACCACATTAAAAGCCTTAAAGGCAGAGAGAAAAGCTGCAGCTGATATGGAGGAGGCTGTTAAACCGTCTTCAACCAATCCCTTTTTAACTGAGTCAGAGGGTCCAGGACCTTCAGCGACTCTGACCGCACCTCCTGAGGTGCCAGATGCACCGAGTAAACCGGCTGCATAAATAAGTCAGAGAAACAGATCTACGATGATGTATGTGAGGGCAAGACGGGACAACGTTGCCCAGAACAATGTACTCAGTGTTCCCCTGTGTGCCCATGTGAAAGATCAATGGGGTGAGTCTCGAAAGGAGATGGGCAAGCAGCGGAGCTAGCAACAACGTGGCGATTGCTATTCGAGACTGTTTTGAAGAGCCAGGGGCTAGCAGCAGACTCTGCAACAGCTTTTGAGTTACCTACCTGGGAGAAAGCAGGGAAATTGGTGTTTGAGGCAGCCTCTAAAGAGGATCATACGGCCGCGAAAGTGTTAACAACCTGGCGATTAGTCAGAGACTCTATAAAGGGGATAAAATCAGAGCGGACGGCGGCAGCAGCTGCCGCTGCCACAGCCCCGGGAGAGAAGGGAGGCCGAGCTGGGAATGGTGAGAACGAGCAACCCCCGCCCGCCTCCCCCCCCACCCCGCCCGCCCCCCGCCCCCGCTAACGCAACCAACGGAGGTGGCGAGTCCTCCTTGGCCCCCGCCTCCTGACCCGTGCGTGCCGCAACAGGAGGGGGCTGCCTGGGATGATCCTTCCCCCAAGTCAAGATCCGACCCTGCCCAACATTGGCGAGGCATGAGACAAGAGACTTTGGCAGAGAGGGAGGGGACGGAGCGAAGTGGGTACCGACCAGGTCGGTACGGCCGGCAGTAAGACCTGAAGACCTTGTCACACGTCCCACGGACGCAGTCAACTCCGACGTACCGCCAGCTGATGCTTTCACTCTTTTGTATGCGGAATGACGGCTCGTTGACTGTCTCAGCGGCTCTCCCCGGACGTTCAAGAGCAGGAACTTCAATATGCCATATTTGTAAAACGGTGTTGTGGGTTTGTTCTATGTCGTCGTAATTATTGTCACAAATGTATCATTTCTTTTGCAGGGAATCGAAGAGTATATTTCAATTGCTTTTTTACCATTCCCTTAGCAGCTGAGGATGCAGAGAAGTTTGCCTTTATGGTACCATCGGTAAATAAAGGAGAGCTAGCAAAAAGTATCATTGGGTAGTGTTACCACAAGGAATGCAAAATTCACCTACGATGTGTCAGACATTTGTGGCATGGGCTCTAGAACCGGTGTGGAAAAAGTATCCAGATTTAATAACGTATCATTATATAGTTGATATATTAATAGCAGGGACACAATTGAATGCAGACCACATTTTACAGCACTTAGAGCACTATTTAGGAAAACGGGGTTTAAAAATAGCACCGAAAAAAATTCAAAAGAAGGAACCATGGCAATATTTGAGCTGGATTATTACCAGGGCAGTGGTCCACCCACAAAAAATAAAGATTAAGGCGAAAATAGAAAATCTTTCTGATGTCCAAAAATTAATGGGGGATATACAGTGGGTTCGCAATATTTGCGGAATTACTAATGATGATCTGAGGCCATTGATGCCGCTCCTGGAGTCTTCGGTGGAGGCTCCAGAGCGACGTCAACTGGACGAGGATCAACACCAGGCTTTGCAGAAAATTACTGAGAAGATAGCAACAACCTATGCTCACAGATGTTCACCTACTGAGAGTATCTCGCTTATGATAGTTAATTCAGGAGGGGAACGGCAATATCCACTAGGATTGACCGTACAGTTAGGAAATACAGCAAACAGTTTGAAAGTATTAGAATGGGTTTTTCTCTCCTATCAACCCAGAAAAATAGTGGTCACCAGATATGAATTATTTGCACAACTCATTATTAAGGGAAGACAAAGAATTGTAGAAATATCTGGATTAGAACCTGTAATAATTTATGTTCCTGTATCTCAAAAGTACTTAGATTGGTTGTTAGCCAGTTCTCTGGAGTTTCAGATCGCAATCTCTGATTTTTTAGAACAGGTTACAAATAGCTATCCGTCCGATAGATTATTGTCACTGTTGGCTAATCAGCAGTTTGAAGAAATGCCTATGTGATCGGAGACCCCAGTGAATGGGATGACAGTCTTTACCGACGCAGGACGCAAATCCCGTTGTTCGTGAGTCTGATAGTCACGTGTTTGATATGCCAGGTTCAGGCGTGGTTTTCCGTTCAACCAAGAAAAAATATCTGGGTTACACTAGCTAATCAAACGGGCCAAGGCCACCTTTGCTTATCTATATCCACTGCTGAGAATCTGTTTACAACATGCTTAGTTGGTCTGCCCTTATGGGACTATGATTCGACAATGGTGGTAAAGAAGACCACCCCTGACCTAACCTTGTTTTTAAAAAATAACAAACACCTCTGCAGCTATGGATAAGTGGGACGGATGGATGACACACGGACCACAGGAGTTGTTGGAACCGCAGGAGTTGGGTATTTTAGGATGCATGACAGCCCCTACCTGTTTATATTTTAATTATACAGGACAGGACGATACCAGGTCACAGGATGTAAACCCCACGTTAGCCATTTTTCAGAATGCTACCAATTGGTGTAATTATACAACGAGCAACATCTCGCGCTCTACTATTGTCCCAATGAGACTCCCTAAAGGAATATTCTTGATTTGTGGTGATCGTGCATGGCACGGTGTTCCCTCCCGTTTGAGAGGTGGTCCTTACACATTGGGGCACCTAACATTGTTAACTCCCAACACTTCTATGATATTGAACCTTACCCCACGGCATAGAATAAGATGACAGATTTGAAAATATCAGGAAGAGTGCAATGACCAACTGGATTTTTGGACTGCGGACAAAACCATACTAACCTCTTTCCTTGCCCCTGGGGTCGCTGCTGCCCAAGGCTTAACCACTTTAAATAAATTGGGATGTTGGCTAGCGAAACAAACCAATGCTACTTCTGCAACACTCAGTGCTTTGTTAATGGAAACTGACTCAATAAGGCATGCGACATTGCAAAATAGGGCAGCTATCGACTTCCTACTTTTGGCCCAAGGGCACGGGTGTGAGGAGTTTGATGGCATGTGTTGTATGAATTTAACAGATACATCACAGTCGGTAACTCAACAATTACAAAAACTGAAGGACTTAACAGACAGGTTACAGACAAGTTCACTAAACCTCGAATCATAGCTGTCAAGTTTGGGCCTAAGTGGATGGTTACAAGACTTAATAAAAGGGGCAGTTGTTATAGTACTTGTTATCTTAATACTAATGCTTATTGTACCATGTTTATTGCATTGTCTACAAGGAATGGTTCAAAAGGTAGTAAAGAATGCTTGGCTAGCGAATAACTCCAACAAGTATCTTACACACCCAATGAATGAGCTTTGTTAGATAATCACGCTCAAAACAAAAAGGGGGAGAGGCTACCACATTACCCTAAGAACGTTTGAATAAAGCCTTATATGTGCTAAATTATTTGAGGAAGGAGAAAGGACCTTTTCAACTGCTAACCAGGGGACGAGGTTGACGGTGGTGGCTGTTTTACCCATGGTTTTACCCATGGTTTTACCCACTTTGCAGGTGCCTCGAAGTGGGTGAGGCCATGGGTGCGGCAGTCGCCATCGTCATCGTTGGACACATCATGACACTATCAGGTGTCATCGCAATCTGGATGCCACCTCAGTCAAAAGAAAAAGTAGGGGTAAATCACACTGAAATTTGCGGTATCATGAGATGAACGTGGAAAGCTTTTGAGGCAAAGTGTTCTCTAACTACAAATGCTTTGGTAAGATATAATATTGGTCTTCATACCCTTATACAAGTACCTTTTTTCTATCACTAGGAGTAGTTTATATCACTAGAAGTAGTACAGCTAGATTTGTTTTGCTTTGTAATATTCTGCTATTGACTTAAGCATAAGTTGATATGTGACTGCCGATTTATGAAAAAATGCCGTGTGAACAAAGCCTACGAACCAATAGACGGGAGGGCTGTGGCGCGTGCAGCACGTCTGGCCAGCGGGCGCATACGCCATAGGCTCCCTGTGTTAAAAGGTGACAACTGAGGTGAGTTCCGACACTCGCTGGCCACGTGTGTCGAAACTCGTTCCTCTACAAATGTGTAATACCGGGATTTCCTGAAGGGCAGTGGGCCGGTGTACGGCAAGGCCACCGTTGCCTCCGTGGGGACGCCCACGTAAAGCTGGCACCTACCGACTGCTG
Source organism: Phaethon aethereus (assembly GCF_964289735.1). Taxonomy (NCBI): domain Eukaryota; kingdom Metazoa; phylum Chordata; class Aves; order Phaethontiformes; family Phaethontidae; genus Phaethon; species Phaethon aethereus. The sequence continues at coordinate 124,727 of NW_028114265.1, read as the reverse complement.
GGCTGAGTTCGTGGCACAGGACGATACAAGAATGTACAGAGGGTCCATCTTTCTCACAGTCCTCGGGTTGCGAATGATCCATCAGGTTTTGTTTATACAAAAACAAAAAGGGGGAGATGTTTTGATCACTCTGCACGGCTCGACCTTAAGGAGAAGGAGCTGCAGCATTGAGAAGCTGGTAAACAGCTAGATATCTGCACGGCTCGGCCTTGAGAAGAGGGAGCTGTGGCATTGGGAAGCTGGTAAACAGCTGGACATCTGCAGGGCTCGGCCTTGAGGAGAAGGAGCTGTGGTAAACAGCTAAGAAGCAGCACTGTATAAGAAAAACAGGATGGAACCCGGACCACGTAGCAGTAACCGCAAGTAGGAGGAGTATGATAATGCAATCTTTAGGGCTAAGCCAATGATTGTAAGACAAGTATGCATAAGGTAGAACTTAGTGTATAAATATGTGTAAGGTTTTGCAATAAAGTTGAAGCTTGCCTTATCACTCATATTGAGTCGACTGCTTGCCTTCCCTCGCTTGTCGCAATTTATAATAGGGGATGGTATTAAAGGGATGTATTCAGGATCATAGATGTGGATCCTCTTAACACGCATGGTTACAGCTCTAGTTATCATAGATTTCACACGTGACAATCAAATACGGACAATAACAATAACAATTATGATAAACATTAATACATACTGGGTTAGACTATGATCCCATCCACTAACTTTTAATCTGAGCCAACTGAAAATATTTTAAATCCACCTCGTTCATTGCCAGTTGCTTGGTTTCATCTTCTCATTGAGCTCATGGGTTTGGTCCACAGTTTTTTGCATTTCATCTCTAGCTTGATGCAGAGTAGCGGACACATTTGGAATTGACAGCAGGTTTTGCCAGGATAGGTGTTATTCAGCCATCCACAAACGCTGTTCTCCTTTAGTAGTACCATATTCAATGCTAATTGATTTTCTAAAGTCATCTGTGAGGCTGCTCGTGGGTACAAGCTGGGTGTTGCTTAGCCTTGCTGGCTGGCTGCATACAATTAGCTAGAGTCTCTCCTTGCCATGGTAGATTTTCTAGATATAATCAATTTTCAATTATCACAGCCGAAGAAGTCCAAAACAATCCCATTGCTAAGCTTACTCTCATCCCTGCTGTATAATAGCTTGGCCGTGACACGGAGGGCAATACATTTCTCTTTGTTCTGTACCCTCTTGGTTTCATGAATGACTACAGTGAATGACTCCTGAGTATGATTAAAAGCTATTATGGGAGATAAACTTGTGGAATTCCTAAAGTGCATTCTAACCCATCCCAATAGGGTTGACTGTAATCTGATATCTCTTCATTAGAACATACCCATACGGTCTCAAGCAGTGCAGGATACATTAGAGTGGTACTTGTGCTCTTTACTACTGGCTCATGAGTCTTGCATCCGTTTTTTATAATGTTGGGAAGGAATCCTACATTTACTAGCCATGTGTTTAGAGGATTCTATCTGACATGCTGTCTGTAAGCTAGGGATTGGAGCACTGTAATTGTGGCACAGGCATATACTTCTTAAGGCGTGATGGAGGTCTGAGGCAAACGGTATCCATAGATAATCATCCATATTGTAACAATTTATCTTGTTTATACAATTCCATAGCCTGTCTGATTCCAATGACATGGTATAATGGGGTCTCTTCACCCATTGTTTAAAACGTCTTTTATGATCAGGGGTGGTCCATATGCAAGAAACATTACTAGATTGTGGGCCACATGCAGATCCATACTTAGAGGTGTGAAATATGTTCATCTGATTCGTGTGATGAAGTGTAATCTTCTGGACTTTTATGGATTTCTCCTGCACCATAAAAAGGGGTATTTTACAGGAGAAGGTTAAACTACTTGGCTCGTATATCAGCTCAAACCAGTTTGACCACTGACCGCATAGTATTGTGTAAAGAAAGTGCATGCATAAGGTTTGGGGTCATCCTGGGGGCACGCCGAGGAAGATTCGAGAAGACTCTAGCAGGAAAAGAGGGCATGCGCCGAAGAAGACACGCCTGTTCATGAATATGTATTAACGGACAGGTTATAAACCAGGAACAGGAGCTGAACCGCGTGCGTCTTGGTGGAGCAGAGACTCCCGGCGCACCCAGCGCTGTTTGCTTGCCTCTATTCGCTTAATAAATTGTAAATTTGAATTGGAATCGTGTTTGGGACGAAATCATTTATAACAATTGGGGGCTCGTCCGGGATGGTCTTGGTTCCTGAATTCTGACTTGATCTAGGAGGGGCGCCCCACCTTTTGGTGGCTCCTGATCGGGTCGGGTCGGGACTAACGCCATCCTGAACCTGAATAGGGGCAAGCAAAGAATTTGATTTTTTATGAGCTCCCTTGCCGGCTGCAGCAGTTTATTTTGCCCGTAATTCTGCGCGCGAAGATCCGAACGAAGACGACGGAGTCGTAAGTATTTAAGGTGTATACCGTTCGGTTGGGTAGGATTCGGTTGCCTGTGTGTGTAAGAGTGTGACTGAGACGGAACCTCGTTCCGAAGCGATTGTGGAGGTCTTCTAACCGCGGTTCCAATCTCCCGCGAGGGACTTGGCCGGTGAAGGACCGAAGTGATTCTTATAGGATTCGTGGGTGGGTGATAGGTCCTAAACCCCCTGCAAGACACTCTTACTGGTAGCCAAGGGCTGTAGGAATTGCCACAGTAAAAATTCCTAGATGGGTCAGACGAAATCGAGACCCCAGGACCAGAAGAAAGGGAGCGAATTACTAGAAATACCTCCGGAGAGTCCATTAGGAATAATGATTGAAAATTGGAATGATAGGGGCCCCAGAAAAGGAAAAAGTAAATTAAAATTAGTTCAATATTGTATGGTAGAATGGCCAAAAGAACCTTTGAGACCACATGTCTTTTGGCCCGCTTTTGGATCTTTTGAAGACTGGGTCTGCCAGGCCTTAAATATATATGTTAATTCAAAGGAACCTTTTAGTCAGGAGGAAAGTGATTATGCAGGATTATGGGACAGAACTTTACATTCTTTTCCAGCCTCAATACTTACATTAAAAACAGATGAAAAGTTTGAGGAAGAAGAAGAGGGGAAAAGTGAAAAGGAAAAAGATGATAAATGGGAGCCACTGGATAACCTACCGCCTCCATGTTCTAATAATCCATCTCCGGCGGCGGCTCCCCCTCCGGTGGCCGTAGTACCTCTCTCTGTACCACCGTTGCCCCTGTCTCCACCACCAACAGCACCGGAATTAGATCGACCTCCGGCTGCATGTACGAGAAGTAGGACTGCTGTATCTCAGGGAGCTTCTCTATATCCCTTACGAGAAGTACCCCTCGGAGGCAATCAGGGAGGCATGGGGTTTGTGGCAGTCCCGTTAAATACCACAGACGTAAGAAATTTCAAGAAAGAAATGGGGACCCTATTAGATGATCCCCTCGGAGTAGCTGAAAAATTGGACCAATTCCTAGGCCCCAATACTTATACCTGGGAAGAAATACAGTCCATTTTAGGGATCCTATTCACTGTTGAGGAAAGGGGAATGATTAGACAAGCTGGAATGAGAATTTGGGAAAGACAGAGTCAGGCAGGACCCCCGGGAGATCAGAAATGGCCAAATGTGGATCCCCACTGGGATCATCAACAACCCCCAGGAAGACAAAATATGAGGGATTTGAGAACGTTAATCATACAGGGAATAAGGGAAGCGGTTCCCCGAGGGCAAAACATTACTAAAGCATTTAATGAACAACAAGGGAAAGACGAATCTCCAACAGAATGGTTGGAGAGGTTGAGGAAAAACCTACCAATGTATTCTGGAATTGATCCGAATACAGTGGCTGGGACTGCACTCCTTAGAACACAATTTGTAGCTAAATCCTGGGGGGATATAAGAAGGAAATTAGAAAAATTGGAGGATTGGCAAGAAAGAGGATTAGAGGAGTTACTTAGAGAAGCCCAGAAAGTCTATGTTAGGAGGGACGAAGAAAAACAAAAAGCAAAAGCAAAAATTTTTGTAGCAGCAGTAAGGGAAAGTCAGAAAAATAAGACGACTCCTGGAGAGAAAAGGGAAAAAAGAATAGAGCAGACACCCTGGGGACAGCCTTATCGAGGAAGATTTACAATTCCCGTCTGTTACTACTGTAACAAGAGGGGACATGTTCAGAAGAACTGCCGTCAGCGGGAACAAGATGAGAAGATGTTCAAAGAAGATTAGGGGTGTCGGGGGCTCTATCTTCTGGGGACTTCAACATCAACAGAGCCCTTGATAAAATTATTGATTGGTCCCCATAAAGAGGAAGTTTTATTTTTAGTGGATACAGGGGCCGAAAAGTCAACCATTCAAAAACTTCCAAAAGGAATAGAAAAAGGGAAGAGTTACGTGTCAGTAGCAGGAGCAAAAGGAGAGCCTTTTAAAGTAAATATATTGAAAGATGTAGAAGTAGAAACAGAAAAGAAAATTTGTCTTAATGATTTACTTTTGCTCCCTGAAGCGGAATACAATTTATTAGGAAGGGATTTGATTTTGAAGTTAAACTTGAGCATTCAGAGTCAAGGGGACAAATTGCAGATTAAATTATACACTTTAACACAAGAGGATGAAGAAGCTATTAACCCCTCAGTGTGGTATAAGGAAGGGGAAACTGGAAAGACAAAATGGACCCCATAAGCGTTCAAATAATAGATCCGCACCGCCCAATTAGAATCAAGCTATACCCTATACCTATGGAGGGTCGAAAAGGATTAAAACCTGTAGTTGACAGACTTTTGGAAAAAGGAACCCTAGAACCATGTATGTCACCTCGTAACACGCCCATTCTTCCCGTAAAAAAGCCGGATGGGTCATACAGGATGGTGCAGGACTTAAGAGCTGTAAATCAGCGAACAATCACTAAATTCCCTGTGGTGGCAAATCCTTATACTTTATTGAGTCATATATCTCCCAAACATACTTGGTATAGTGTAATAGATTTGAAAGATGCTTTTTGGGCCTGTCCTCTGGATGAGGCATCCAGAGATTATTTTGCCTTTGAGTGGGAGGACCCCGAAACAGGACAAAAACAACAATTAAGATGGACTGTGTTACCACAAGGGTTTACGGAGTCACCAAATCTATTTGGACAAACTTTAGAAACAATTCTACAAGATTTCACAATACCTAAGGAGGTAAAATTATTGCAATATGTGGACAATTCATTAGTAGCAGGAGAAACTGAAGAGGGGATCCGAAAAACCACCATTAAATTGTTAAATTTTCGAGGGGAAAAGGGATTAAAGGTGTCCCGATCAAAGCTACAGTTTGTAGAACAAGAAGTAAAATATTTAGGACATTGGCTGAGTAAGGGAAGGAAGAAGTTAGATCCTGATAGGGTATCTGGGATTCTATCCTTAAGACCCCCACAGACTAAAACGGAAATTAGGCAAATACTGGGATTAGTAGGATATTGTAGACCATGGCTTGAAAATTATAGTGATAAAGTAAAATTCTTATATGAAAAATTAACTAATAACCAACTTAAGTGGTTTATTGAAGATGATCAGAGAATTGAGGAAGTAAAAAGGGCATTAATACAAGCACCTGTATTGAGCCTCCCAGATCTAGAAAAACCTTTCTATCTCTTTGTGAATACATCAAGCCAGACAGCATATGGAGTTCTTACTCAAGACTGGGCAGGAATCCAAAAAACCCATGGGGCATTGTTCTAAGTTACTTGATCCAGTAAGCACAGCATGGCCTGCTTGTCTCCAAGCTTTGGTTGCTACAGCATTATTAATAGAGGAAGTTAGGAAGATTACCTTTAGTGCTCCTTTAAAAGTGTATACCCCACACAATGTCAGAAATGTTTTACAACAAGAAGCGGAAAAATGGTTAACGGACAGCCGGATCCTAAAGTATGAAGCAATACTAATAGGCTCCCCTGACTTAGAACTGAGGGTGACTTCTGCTCAGAGTCCAGCACAATTTTTGTTTGGAGAACCATCAGAGGAATTACAACATAACTGTTTAGAGGTAATTGAGACCCAGACTAAGGTGAGACCAGATCTAAGAGATGCTGAGTTGAAAAATGGAGAAGCGCTGTTTATAGATGGCTCCTCCCGAGTGGTAGAAGGGAAGAGAAAATCGGGATATGCAATAATTAACAAGGACTTAGAAATTGTGGAATCAGGACCTCTGAGTCCATCATGGTCAGCTCAGGCTTGTGAGCTGTATGCCCTATGTAGGGCCCTGGAATTATTAAAAGGAAGAAGCGGGACTGTATTTACAGATTCTAAATATGCATATGGGGTGGTCCACACTTTTGGAAAAATTTGGGAAGAAAGAGGTTGGATTAATACTCACGGGAGGAATTTAATACATCAAGAATTAATAGTAAAAATTTTAAAGGCGTTAAGAGAACCAAAGGAGATAGCAGTGGTACATGTGAGGGGACACCAAAAGGGACTTTTGGTGATTACCGAACTAGAGGAAATAACTTAGCAGCTAAAGAGGCCCAGGAAGCAGCCTTGAGGACTAAAGTTGCCAAAATTAATGTCATACAAACAAAGGAGGACACCAGCAAAGAAGGACGAGAGGAAAGAGAGAAGGAGTTTACCCCAGAAGGACAAACAAAATTGAAGAAAATAGGAGCTAAATTAGAACAAGGAAAATGGGCACTGCCCGATGGGCGAGAAATGCTGCCAAAAGCCTACACCAGGCGAATATTAGAACGTTTGCATGCGCAAACACATTGGGGTACAAAAGCGTTAAGTGATCATTTTCTTAAACAATTTGGTGGTATTGGAATTTTTGAAATAGCAAAGCAAATTACACAAGGTTGCTTAACCTGTCAAAAGGTAAATAAGACAGTGTTTCGACAAGCAGCCACGGGAGGGAGAAAAACAGCTTACAGACCTTTTGAGAAAGTACAAGTCGATTTCACTGAATTGCCTAAGGTAGGGAGGATAAAATATTTATTGGTAATAGTAGATCATTTAACACAGTGGGTAGAAGCGTACCCTGTAGCACGAGCTATGGCACAGATGGTGGTAAAAATTTTATTGGAACATTTGATACCTAGATATGGGATAATCCAGTACATTGATTCTGACCAGGGCACACACTTTACTTCTAAAATAATAAAACTATTATGTCAATCATTAGGTATTCAGTGGGAATACCACACTCCGTGGCACCCACAAAGCTCGGGGAAGGTAGAAACAATGAATCAAACAATAAAACAACAATTGGCTAAATTAATGATTGAGACACAAATGCCCTGGACGAAATGTTTACCATTGGCACTTAACGAAAACATACAGTGAGACTGGAATATCGCCATATGAAATGTTCTATGGCATGCCTTATTTTCAAGGAATGCCTCTGGGGAACAATGTAATTGAGGATCATAGTATCCAACAAGATATAATTACCATTGGAAAAAGATTAAAAGAATGAAGAGAGATTGGGATGGTGGCCCAAACACCACCTTTAGGATTTGCAATTCATCAGTTAGAACCAGGAGATAAAATTCTGATAAAAACATGGAAAGAAGGAAACCTATCTCCCCTCTGGGAAGGACCTTTCCTTGTTTTATTCACTACAGAAACAGCTGTGAGAACTGCTGAAAAAGGATGGACACATGTGTCACGAGTGAAAGGTCCAGGGAAGGAGTGGAAGGTCACATCTGACTAAATTGCTGTGGGAATTTTATTGCGGCTACTCCTGTAATAGAAACAGGAGTGAAACATGAAATTCCCACAGTTGCTAAAAATCTACTTGTAAATCTTGCTGAAAACATTGCTAAGTCATTGAATATAACTAATTGTTACGTTTGTGGTGGAACAAATCGAGGTGAACGATGGCCATGGGAAGCTATGGAGAGCAATGTAAGTAATCCCCAAGTTTGGAAAACAATGGGAAAGGGTAATAGGAAACAACAATGGGTACTCCAAACGAGTATAATCGGAAGGAGTTGTTGGCAAAAGAAGAACAGGAAAAAGGAGCTGGAACTAGAATTTGTCCTTGGTGTAGAAGGTGGTGTTTATTTGTAAGAACTGCAGGCTAACTGGCAGTTTTCTGTAGCCATAAAGCCTTGCAAATAAAGAGGATCGCCAGGCTCGGGCAAGTGCTCAGGTCTGGACAAACCACTGATCTAGCAAAGCTCTGGCCTTCACAAGCAGTGCTCAATTAATTTGGGTACTAAGAAAGCACCCCCTTAAAGGAAGGAAGAGGGCAAGACCGGAGGGGAACTGGTGTTGCGGCTTAAAAAGGGTCTGCCAAGGGCTGCAACCCCTTTGGGCTGTGACCGCCGACCACTATGGCCCTGACCGGACCTCTTCTAGTTCTACTTGGGGTGAGTTCCTTGACTCTGACTACGGCAAATAACTGTAGTCAATATTGGAACAAGTCCAGCTGGGGTTTACCCCAGAAAAATGGGAAAACTGAGGACCTTTTCTAATTGTACAGCCCGTACGTGTAATCAACAATAAAACCTAGTTTTTTCCTGTTACCCATAAATTAGGGAGAGCGACTAGGAGTCCAGGTGTATAACGAATGGCCTCCTGAGAGATAAACTTGGAATGGAATCAATCTAGGAGGATTTTGGGGAGATTTTATGGGTGGTGATTGGCTTACTAAAATCGGGATAGTTGTATTGGGGATATGTGGGGAATTGTTACTAGATTAATCTACTCGGTTATACAAGGAATGCAGATATCTGCAGTACTCAGTTGGAAACGAAAACACGAATCAATACTATAAAGAAAAAGATGGGGGATTGTGAAATATGTTCATCTGATTCGTGTGATGAAGTGTAACCTTCTGGACTTTTATGGATTTCTCCTGCACCATAAAAAGGGGTATTTTACAGGAGAAAGTTAAACTACTTGGCTGGTATATCAGCTCAAACCAGTTTGACCACTGACCGCATAGTATTGTGTAAAGAAAGTGCATGCATACGGTTTGGGGTCATCCTGGGGGCACGCCGAGGAAAATTCAAGGAGACTCTAGCAGGAGAAGAGGGCACGCGCTGAAGAAGACACGCCTGTTCATTAATATGTATTAGCAGACACGCCTGTTCATGAATATGTATTAGCGAACAGGATCACGCTGAGGAAGATTCGAGAAGATCCTAGAAGGAGAAGAGGGCATGCGCCAAAGAAGACACGCCTGTTCATGAATATGTATTAACGGACAGGATATAAACCAGGAACAGGAGCTGTACCGCGTGCGTCTTGCTGGAGCGGAGACTCCCGGCGCACCCAGCGCTGTTTGCTTGCCTCTATTCGCTTAATAAATTGTACATTTGAATTGGAATCCTGTTTGGGACTAAATCATTTATAACACAGATAATTAATCAGACTGAAATTAGCGGTATCATTAGAGGAACATGGAAAGATTTTAGGGCAAAGCACTCTATAACTACAAATCCCTTGGTGAGATATAATAAAGGTTATCATAGCTTTGTACGGGCGCTTTTCCCATCACGAGGAGTAGTACAGCTATGTGAAATATGTTCATCTGATTCGTGTGATGAAGTGTAACCTTCTGTCCTACGTATCCTTGTATGACCGCAAGCCTAAGTCTAGCAGAGTGGTTAATGTATATAATGTAATACATTGTAAACTTCAATTGGAATCCTGTTTGGGACTCAGACGTTTATCTCAGCTAGAAAAAGCAATAGTTAGCTTGTCGGCAGAAATGGAAATTATCGCCAATTATCGTATACATACGGAGGGGTTAACAGATGGAATTTTGGCCTGTGAGAAAACTGCAGTTAGAATATCAGAAAATGGATGGCTGGGTAAGAAACAGATACTATGCTGGGTGAGAGAAAACAGCCCAAGAGATAAGAAAGTTGATCAAGGTTAGGGGAGGATGGGGAAGACATGCAGTAACGGAGGAATATAAAGCACAATTCACAATTTTGTTTGCCTTATAACATTCTGCTATTGGCTTGAGCATGGTTGATATGTGACTGCTGGATTACGGTAATGTGCCGCGTGAACAAAGCCTACGAACCAACAGACAGGGTGGCTGGGGCACGTGCAGCACGTCTGGCCAGCAGGCGCGTATGCCATAGGCTCTCTGTGTTGAAAGGTGGCAACCAAGGCGTGTTCTGACACTCGCTGGCCACGTGTGTCGAAACTCGTTCCTCTGCAAATGTATAAATACCGGGATTTCCCAAAGGGCAGTGGGCCGGTGTACGGCAAGGCCACCGTTGCCTCCGTGGGGACGCCCATGTAAAGCTGGCACCTACCGACTGCTGGGCTGAGTTCGTGGTGCAGGACGATAGAAGAATGTACAGATGGTCCATCTTCCTCACAGTCCTCGGGTTGCGAATGAACCATCAGGTTTTGTTTATAGATAAACAAAAAGGGGGTGATATTGGGATCACCCTGCATGGCTCGACCTTAAGGAGAAGGAGCTGTGGCATTGAGAAGCTGGTAAACAGCCGGACACCTGCAGGGCTCAACCTTGAAGAGAAGGAGCTGTGGTAAACAACTAAGAAGAAGCAAAGGAGCGCGTGGACATACAGAGGCGACCAATCCTGCCTCTGTGAGAGTCGCGTGGACTTAAAGCAATAGCCAACCGGGTAGCACTTTTAGGTGCGTGAACGGGCTGTATTTGTATAAAAAGCACGCTACGCTAACAATAAAGGTCTTTGGCCTGAAGCCCTGCCACAGTCCGTGCCTTATTACTCCACACTCCTGAGCAATTTTTTCTCCAGGCTTAACAGTCCCAGACCTCTCAGCCTTCCGTCCTATGGAAGATGCTGCGGTCCCTTAAATCAGCTTTGTGGCCCTTTGATAGCCTTGCTTTAGCAGGTCAACAACTTTCTTGCACTGGGGAGCCCAGCACTGGACACAGCACTCCAGATGTGGCCCACCGGTGCTCAGTGGAGGAGAAGGTTAACTTCCCTCCATCTGCCGGCAATGCTTTTCCTAATGCAGCCCAGGAGGCTGCTGGCCTTTGCTGCGAGGCTGCCTGGCTGGCTCATGCTCAGCTGCTTGCCCTCCAGGACCCTAAGGTACTTCTCTGCAGAGCTGCTATCTAGCCAGTCAGCCCCCAGCATGATGTCCACAGTGTGGCTGGATGACAGGCTGTCCTCCCCCGGGGACTTTCTCAGCAGCAGCTTGTCCTTCTTGGAGATCGGCTTCACCTCTGTCACAGGCCCCACTCATTGCTGCAAGTGTCACCTGGGACAACAAACCCCTCTCCTGCCAGGGCTGCACAGCCCAAGGCCGTTTTCTGTCTGGTCTTGGGGACTGCAGCTTTTGCTCTCGTTGTGAGAACCTCCTTCATCATTATGTTGCCTCCTGCCATCCACTCCAGCACACATCGGCTGTGAAGCCTTTCCACACAAAGAGGGCCAATCTTTTGGTATCAGGTGTCCATGTGACAAATCTGCCCTTGGCCCTGGTGCCACATCTGAGGTGCTACAGGCCTAATGTGCACCAAAGCCCACAGCCTGGAGCACAGACAGCAGGAGGACAACATGCCATCGCAAAGCTGTGACGTTAGGGGAGCAAGAGCCAAGACGGAAAAGGACAGCTCCCACAGCTTTTGTGACTGACGGAGATACAACATCTTTAGGCGAGACTAACAGGGAAGGCGAGAAGTGGAGGATGCCCTGCTTGCTACCAGAGCAGGTCAGATGTGTGGATGTTCTCTATGGGACATGCAACAGGTTAGGTGGGATCTTGTGTGTGGGTCAGCTTCTAACTGTGCCACCCAGTCTGAGGCTCACCTGGACCTTGTACTCCCAAAAGAGGAAAAGTTGGTCAGGGGTGGGAAGACCAGTTTCAGCCTTGGTTGTAGTCAGCATGAAACTGTGGTCTCCCAGATCTGCACAGAAGCGGGGAAGGAGAGTAGCCGAGCACAGACCCTGCACATGCGGGAATGAGAACTTGGCCTACTGAGGGCACTGGCAGGTGGGATCCCATGGGGGCAGTGTCAGGGCCCTGAGAGCATCCACAGGCCTTCAGGACCCTAATCAGCCTCACCTGGGGCCTCCATCCACACCTCTGTCCATGGGCCCAGGAGACCATTGAAGACCAGGCCTGAGTTTCAGCCCCAGCTTGATCGATGCTCTAGGTGTACTGGTCTCCAGACATAGCCTTGCCTGTCCATCGACCTTGTTCACTTGTACGTGAAGAGTCACTTCCCAGCTTGATTCTTTATGGGGTGTACAATGGATGACACTGTGGCCCTCCAAGTGCCAGAGCCCAGGTGAGTCACAGAGGCCTAGGGCCTTTCTCCTTCCTTTCTTCCCATCACTTGATCAGCTTTTGGGAGGAGAGGAAGGAAAAGCAGATGAGGTTTCTGGGTGCCAATGACTGAAAGGATGGAGCAGAGCCATCACATGTGAAATGATCTAAAGCCTAGGCTAGTTCAAAACTGTTATCTTCTGTTCCTATATCTGAGGCCTTCTATCTTCAGGAAGAACCTGGAAGCTCCGAGATCCCTCCATCTTGCCCTCTTTTAGCAATTCAGTTGACCGTACCCAAGTCAGAGGCTTTCCTTCAGTTCTGTTTACAGTGTAAAGCACCCCATGGTCTGGAGATATGGCAGGATAGTTGCATAAGGATCCCACTCCTTTGGACAAGAAGATGGATGTTCCCGGGAGGATGGATGTTCTCAGGGGGCATGACGTACCAATAGCTGTGTTCAGGGAGCTGGTCAAAGGCCTTGTCTCCATTTCTGTAACGGCGGCACAGATGCCTGGTTCATGTGTAAACTCTTTCTCCGGATTCTGGCATTTAGCGAGCAAGCTGGTCTGACCTCAGAGCTGGCCCTGCTTGGAGCCAGTGCAACACTAGAGACCTCCTGACCCTCCTTCCACCCTGAATTGTCCTGTGATGTAGAGACCCTCTCCTCCAGCTTAGTCTCTTCTCATATGACATGTGGCAAGGCACAGGCCTGTTGGGAAAGAGACTGCTGCGAGGGGGTCTCTAGTCCAGCCTCCAGGCTGGCCGTGACTTTGCGGCGCTGAAACTTGAAGAGCTCCAAAGGTGGAGATCATGGCAACGCTCCTCCTAGTCCATTTTATTTTTCCTGAGGTTCAGCCTAAAGCTCCCAAGAGGCAGCTTGTGGCTGTTCCTTCTGTCGTATCAATGGTGACTGCAGAAAACAGGTTGGCTCCGTTATCCCTCCAGGCAGGTGCAGGCTCTTGCTAGGTAAACCCGTGCCTCCACTTCAGCAGGCTACAGACACCCAGCTCCCTCAGACTCTCCCCACAGCTCATCCTTTAGGCCCTTCACTTCAAGTTGGCAGACCTCCCCCAGACACTCCACTCTCCTTTCGAAATGTGAGAACCACTGACTCATATGGCATTGTCACAGTTCCCTTAGTCAGTCAGGTCCCTGTCCATGCTGCTGCATGGAGTTGTTTCTGAGCTTTTCCTTCAAAACCTTGAGGTTTCTGCTGGCCAAATCCCAGGTGTGCCAAGGTCCCTCTGGACTGAACCTCCAACAGTCCAGCTTTTAAAGTATGCGTGCCAACGGCCATCCTGAGTCGTGGTGCCTCTAACAAGATCAGAACTTAAGTAGCTGCAGGACACTACAGAGAAGAAAAGAGTACTAGCGTTAAGTTGAGTTGCAATGCGAGGTAGAAAGCACCACAGTAACCACCGCAGAGACACCAAAGGAAGGTTCAAAGTGAGCAAATGCAGGGCCACTGGATAAACAGTGAAAAGTCCTTGGCTTTTTGCATGGGTGGGGATAAGGATGGTTAAAGAGCAGGACTTGAGAGGTGGGAAAAGAATGAAAAGGGAATGAATGGTGAAGCAAAGGAAATAACCAGGGCTGTTTGGGGATACCTGTGAAGCAGTCCTGCATCTGAGCAACACTGCCTGGAGGAGGAGAAGACAACTTCAGCTGATCTGACTATGCCAGCATCTGACTTACTTCCATGGTCACGGGGAACCTGACAGCTTTCCCTACTGTCATCAAGGGCACACCTAGAGAGGAAGGAACCACAGCATCATTTAGTTTTCCACTCTCCTGAATGGGACCTCAGTAGGTCTCCAGTCCAACCTCATGCTCACAGCAGAATCGGCTACGGAGTCAGACCACTTTGCTCAAGGCTTTGCCACATGGGGGCTGGAAAATGTCCAAGGACAAAGACAGGAAAACATCTCTGGGAAACCTGCTTCAATATTTGGATGCCCTTATGGAGAAAAAGATTGTCCCTATCTCCAGCCTCAACATTCCTTATTTCAACATTTGACTATCGTCTATTATCGTCCTGCCAAGCACCACGGTGACAAGACTGGCTCCATCTTCCTGAAAACCTCCCTGCAGGGACTGGCTGGCTGCTATGAGGTTCCCCAGACCTTCCCTTTCCCAGGCCGAAGGCAGCCCTTTCCCTCAGTTTCTGCTCCCCAGGCAAGTGCTGCAGCCCCTGCGCATCTTGGCAGCCTCCCACTGAAGTCACTCCCAGTTGTCAACGTCTTCCTTGATGTGGTGGATTGACTCTGGCCAATAGCCCGGCAGCCACGCAGCCGCTCACTCTTTCCTCCCCTTCCCCACTGGGACAGGAGAGAGAACAGGAAGAAATAAAGCACGGAAAGTTGTGGGTCAAGATAAAGACAGCTTAGCAGGTGAAAGAAAGAGGTTTTTAAAAATCAACAACCAATAATAATAACAAGCAACGCAAAGGCAACCACTCACCACCTCCCACAAGCAAAAATGATGCCCAGCCAGTCTCCACACAGAAGACTCTTTGAATGAAAAAACGTTAATGGAGAAGCCGCTGCCTGAGCATTCACACACCAATCAAGGAGTTGCACACACACCACCCGAGACTTTAACTGCTGGGTCTGGAGTCCCTTTGCAGCAGGAGACTCCAGTGAGCCGACGTGTGCGCCTTTCGACTCTACACACACACACACACACACACACACACACACACAGAGTCTCTCTTGGGTGCTTTCTCTTCCCTCAGGCTCAACCCTAGGTTTCCTGAAGCAGAATCTCTGACATGACGTATACCAGTTGAATTTATTAAGCGGTACAGTGGTGAAGAACAGCTTGAGCTGAGTGCCTCTGGAGACGGACCCCGAACCAGAGACTCTCTGGACAATTATACCCTTACAGTCTAAGCTCCCCTCCCCTTGTGAGACGGTTTAGTCCAGTTGGAGTATTTGGGTCTGGGGTCTCCTTTTTCCTCATTGGATCCTTTCACTGTCTCCAAGCAGGCCGTTCTTTTTCGTTTCTCGATGAGGCAACCTCTGCTGATGGATGTGGCTATCTTATCTTTCTAATTTACACCAGTTTCAGGGCCTTCCCTCACGCGACTAAGTAAGAGTTCAGTAGAACTTCATCAGTAGCTAGGTGAAAGTTCACCGCTCATGAAGGTCTAAGGCCTTTTACTAATGCTATGCAATGGATTGCATGTGAACTAGGAAGTGATTCCTGTAACAAAAAAATTCTAGTTCCTTCTTCCTCTGTCCCAGCTTTTATTGCTCAGCACAACGTCGTACGTTAGAGAATATCCCTTTGGTCAGTTGGGGTCAGCTGTTCTTGCCCATCTGCAGCCCACTCACTGGGAGGGAGCAGAGGCGGCCTTGACACTGTGCAAACACTGCTCAGCAATAGCCAGAACACTGGTGTGTTATCAACACTGTTTAAGGCACAAATGCAAAACATAGCACCACACAGGCTGCTATGAAGGAAGGTAACCCCATCCCAGCCAGATCAGTACACCTGAACTGGGGCCCTAAAACTGGATATAATTGGTTACAGGTGGTCTAACAAGCAATGAGCATGGGGAGACAACCACTTCCCTCACTCTTTTGGCGAGGCTCCTCTTTATACACGTCAGGACACTGCTGGCTGCCTTTGCTGCCAGGCCACACTGGATCAAGTGGTTAATGTCTTTTGTAGTTAATAATTCTAATCTTTCATATATTTTCACCTGTGCTGATACAATGACCATTTCTGAAGTAATGTTTTCAGCAGACTGTCTAGACAAAGGCCCTTTCCATTATTCTCCTTCCCTTACTCTTTGTTCATTCAGATACTTCCCACCCACACTGCTGCTTTGAGCTTCAGGGACTAAAAGCCTGCCTGTCTTTCAGTAGTATAACGGTATCTTTAGCCAACTCTTTTAATTGTATCTACCTTTATCTATCTATCTATCTAAAACATTTCTCGTAAGATCATCCCTTGTAGAAAGGCGACCTCATTAGAGGCAGCTTGTACTTAGTATATGGTTGAGGAGTGTTTTATTGCTTAAGACACTTGATCGTGCTTTACTTTGCTTTGCTTGCAAATGGGAAACATCCTTCTGTGCCTGTGTGCAGCCAGTCCTCTAAGGAAAGTGGGTGGGAGATGGTGCAATGGAGCTCTAACATTCTGCTCCCAGAGTTCAGAGAAGTCTGATGAAGGGAAAGTGATGTAAATCCCAGGTGGCCAACGACAGGTGGGGAGTCTGGGGAGGTGAGGAGCAAGGTTGTCCACCCAGTGTCAGATCTCAAGGGACTGCTTTTCCTACCTGTCCAGACCTCCTCAGGAGATGCTCCTGACACTCAGGATCCATATCAGTTGGATAATGCTTCTATCACTTCTTTAAACTGAAATTAACAAAATACCGCCTTTAAAATTAAAAATAACTTTATTAGGTGCACTTTGAAATCTTCCTTCTTAACCACGCTATGAAACAACTCAGATTAGCTATACGAGTCTTGCAGACGTGGAGAACGTTACAGGAAGAGGCATGACTTGTTAGGGCTTTCTGTGTTTTAAGGAGCCCCATGGTGTATTTGGGGCTCAGTCCGTGAACCTCAGATACTGGGAGAAGACTGAACAAACCTCTCAAGAAGTCAAAGCCAGAAGCAAACCCCAAAATACCTTGAAGCATTAATGGGACTTAATGAGACCCATTACTGCCAAAGGCTCCTCATTGACTCATTAGAGCAGATACTTGGAGACGGTGACTGCAGGTAGGCAAGGGCACTGCACAGGTGGCTGTAATGCTGAGAAAACCCTTGGTTCGTTTTATGAAGCAGGCAAGGCCAAACCCTGAGCCCAGGTCCTGGGAAGGCAGTTTCTGAGAAGAGAAGAATAAAGTTTTGTCTCACTGGCCCTGGTGGTAGAGACAGCTGCTATAGTCAAGACGACAAAGACCTCAGTCCTTTTGGACCTCTCGGTCTTGCTAGAACCCTTGGCCATCTCTATGCAGGCTGCCCTACACTGTCCCATGCCTCACCTCTTTCCCTTCAGCTTGCTGACAGCCATCTTGCTTTCCCACCTAGCTCTCACCCTGGCATTTCTATGCCTTCACTGATGGCTCTCCACCCTCACCAGCTGCTCCTTGAAACACAAAGCCATGGGATAATCCAGACTCCCTCTGGGTGATCTCTTGCAGCACAAGACTACCCTCTCAGTGAGGATTATTTTTTCTCACATCCAGACAGAACCTTCCCAGCTGTAATTTGTGGAGGTTTCTTGCTCTTCCCGCTACTAAGAAAAGCTCCATTGTCCCTGAAACTGTGAGGAATGAGCGATTTGTGTAAAGAAAATCTAGTGAATATAAGCTTGAAGCAAATGTCATTGATATTGAAATAAAGGAATATATGTAGGGCATGACCATAAGCAGGGGAGTGGTCGTCCTTATGTAACTTCCTGATAAGTATAGTTTGGGTAACTCCCTTGATATGTGTAACTTATGTAGCCTCCTGATATGTAAGTTAGTTCCTGATATACTAGTGCAAACCAGTGTTGTAAATAACCGCAGAAATGTCAAGAAAATGTATAGCCAAATAAAGTAGCATAATATAAGTGGAATAACGGAGCGCCTGCACAAACAGAGAGGTCATGTAGAGTGCACTGACGAAGAGGAGCATCTTCCTCCCAACGACCACCGGACGACCACCTAGAAAAAGATGAAGCATGCGCAGACCGGGGAAGTGGTGACGTACTTAAAGAAAGAGTCGTCTTCCAAGAAAAAGGCAGAGAAAGGCAAGAAACGAAGCCTAGAGAAGTATAAAGGAAGGAATTGTAAGAAGTGAAGGTGTGCGTCTTGGTGGAGCGGAGACTCCCGACGCACCCAGCGCTGTTTGCTTGCCTCTATTTGTTTAATAAATTGCAAACTTAAATTGGAATCCTGTTTGGGACTAAATCATTTATCACAACTGGGGACTCGTCCGGGATGGTCTTGGTTCCTGAATACTGACTTGATCTAGGAGGGGCGCCCCACCATTTGGTGGCTCCTGATCGGGTCGGGACTAACACCATCCTGAACCCAAATAGGGGCAAGCAAAGAATTTGATTTTTTATGAGCTCCCTTGCCGGCTGCAGCAGTTTATTTTGCCCGTAATTCTGCGCGCGAAGATCCGAACGAAGACGACGGGGTTGTAAGTATTTAAGGTGTATACCGTTCGGTTGGGTGGGATTCGGTTGCCTGTGTGTGTAAGAGTGTGACTGAGACGGAACCTCGTTCCGAAGCGATTGTGGAGGTCTTCTAACCGCGGTTCCAATCTCCCGCGAGGGACTTGGCCGGTGAAGGACCGAAGCGATTTTTATAGGATCCATAGGTGAGTGAGAAGTTTGAAACCCCCTGCAAGACACTCTGCTTGGTAACCAAGGGCTGTAGGAATTGCCACAGTAAAAATTCCTAGATGGGTCAGACGAAATCGAGAACCCAGGACCAGAAGAAAGGGAGCGAATTACTAAAAATACCTCCGGAGATTCCATTAGGAATAATGTTAAAACATTGGAATAATAAGGGCCCTGGAAAAGGGAAGACAAAAGAGAAATTAGTTAAATATTGTATGGTAAAATGGCCAAAGAACCCCTTGAGACCCCACGTTTTTTTTGGCCTGTATTTGGGTCATTTGAGGATTGGGTTTGTCAGGCGCTAAACCTGTATGTAAATTCTAAGGAACCGTTTTGCCAAGAGGAGAGCGAGTATGCTAGTTTATGGATAAAGGCCTGTGTGGGCATTTTTCATCTTAAAACAGGAGTAGGGAAAAATAAGACCGTAGGGGAGCAACACATGTGTCCTGGTTTCAGCCAGGATAGAGCTGGTTTTCCTCACAGAATCTAGTGTGAGACTGTGTTTTGGATTTGGGATGAGGAACTGTTGATAATGTGCTGATGTTTTGGGTTGTTGCTGAGCCGTCAAGGACAGTCCAGCTTCTTGTGCTGGCCTGCCAGCGAGCAGGCTGGGGGTGCACGGGGAGCTGGGAGGGGACACAGCCGGGACAGCTGACCCAGACTGGCCAAAGAGATATTCCCTACCATACGACGTCATGCCCAGTACATAAACTGGAGTTGGCCGGGGGGGCGGAAATCGCTGCTCGGGGACGGGCTGTCGATCACGGGGTGGTGAGCAATTTCTGTATTGGGCATCACTTGTTCTTATACATTCCTTTGTTGGTATTATCATTATTGTTCCCTTCTTTCTTTCTGTCCTATTAAACCGTGTTTATCTCAACCCACGAGGTTTTTCCTAATTCTCTCCCCCGTCCCACTGTGGGAGGGAGAGTGAGCGAGCGGCTGCGTGGTGCTTAGTTGCCGGCTGGGGCTAAACCACGACAACATGGAAAAGGAAAAGAAGGATTGGGACCCCCTAGATCACTTACCTCCCCCGTATAATCCAGCTACCCGTCAAATACCGTCACCAAATTTGATGACTTCCCCTACGGCCCCAGGGTCGAATTCAACTCTAAGGGGAGGATCCCAAACTGAGCACCCAGAGCGTCTTTGTATCCTTTACGGGAAGTACCTCTGGGTGGAGATAGAGGACTGGCAAGAGAGAGGGTTGGAAGAATTACTAAGAGAAGCTCAAAAGGTTTATGTCAGGAGGGACGAAGAAAAACAAGAAGCAGAGGCAAGAATTTTTGTAGCAGCAGTGAGGGAAAGTCAGAGGAGTAAGACTCAGCTGGGAGAGAAAAAAAGATAAGAGACCAGAACAGCCACCCCAGGGACAATCTCATCAAGACAGACCCACAACTCCCATCTGTTACTATTGTAACAAAAAGGGACGTGTTCAGAAAAACTGCCGTAAACGGGAATGGGATGAGAAAATGTTCAAAGAGGATTAGGGGTGTTAGGGGTTGTATCTTCTGGGGACCTCAACATCAACAGAGCCCTTGATAAAACTATTAGTAGGTCCCCAAAAAGAAGAATTTTTATTTTTAGTAGATACTGGAGCTGAAAGGTCAACGATTCAGAAACTCCCAAAAGGGGTAGGAAAAGGAAAAGCCCAGATGTCAGTAACAGGTGCAAAAGGAGAACCCTTCAAAGTCCCCATCTTAGAAGAAGTAGAGATTGAGACAGAGACAAAAATTTGTTTAAATGATTTACTTTTATTACCAGAAGCAGAATATAACCTATTAGGGAGGGACTTGATTTTAAAACTAAACCTAACTATTCAGAACCAAGGAGATCGGTTATATATTAACTTATGTACCTTAACCCAACTTGATGAGGAAAAAATTGACCCCCAAGTATGGTATAAGGAAGGAGATGTTGGGAGATTAGATATGGAACCCATCAAGGTACAAATAACAGACCCTCATAAGCCAATTAGAATTAAACAATATCCTATATCTATAGAAGGCCGGAGAGGTCTAAAACCTATTGTGGATAAATTACTAAAAAATGGGACTTTGGAACCATGTATGTCACCCCACAATACCCCGATACTCCCTGTAAAGAAATCAGATGGTACATATAGGAGGGTACAGGATTTGAGAGCCGTGAATCGGCGAACAATCACCAAATTCCCTGTCGTGGCAAATCCTTATACTTTATTGAGTCACCTGTCTCCTAAACATATTTGGTATAGTGTAATAGATTTGAAAGATGCCTTTTGGGCCTGTCTTTTGGATAAGGGGTTCAGAGATTATTTTACCTTTGAATGGGAAGACCCCGAAACAGGACGAAGAACAACAATTAAGGTGGACTGTGCTACCACAAGGGTTTACGGAGTCACCAAATTTGTTTGGACAGACCTTAAAGAAAATCTTACAAGGTTTTACAGTACACGAGGAGGGAAAAATTATTACAATATGTGAATGATTTACTGGTAGCAGGAGAAACTGAAGAGGAGACCCGAAAAGCCACCATTAGATTGTTAAATTTTTTAGAGAAAAAGGGATTAAAAGTGTCCTGCTCGAAATTACAATTTATAGAGCAAGAAGTAAAATATTTGGGACATTGGTTAAGCAAAGGAAAAAAAAAGAAATCAGATCCTGACCGGGTTTCTGGTATTTTAATCCTAAGACCTCCACAGACTAAAAAGGGAATGGAAAAAAAAAAACAAAAAAAAAAAAAACCCAAACAAAACAAAACAAAACAAAAAAAAAAAACCACAAAAAACCCACACACACTGGTGGGATATTTATCCAAATTGTTAGATTCGGTGAGCAGGGGGTGGCCAGCATGTCTCCAAGCCCTAGTTGCTATGGCATTATTGATAGAGGAAGCTAGGAAAATTACCTTTAGTGTACCTCTAAAGGTATATACGCCACATAATGTTAGGAATGTCCTCCAACAGAGGACAGAGAAATGGTTGACAGATAGTAGACTTTTGAAATATGAAACCATCTTGATAGATTCACCTAATTTGGAATTAGGAGTCACCTCTGCCCAGAGCCCCGCTCAGTTCCGGTTTGGGGAACCCTCAGAAGCAGTAGTGCTATAACACAATTGTTTAGAAGTTATAGAATCCCAGACAAAAGTAAGGCTCAATCTTAGAGATATTGAATTGGAGGGAGGAGAAAAATTGTTTGTAGATGGATCCTCCCAAGTAATAGAAGGGAAGAGAAAATCAGGATATGCAAAAATTGACAAGGACTTAGAACTTGTGGAATCAGGACCTCTGAGTCCATCATGGTCAGCTCAGGCTTGTGAGCTTTATGCCTTATGTAGGGCCCTGGAATTATTAAAAGAAAGAAGAGGGACCATATTCACAGATTCCAAATATGCATATGGAGTAGTCCATACTTTTGGAAAAATTTGGGAGGAAAGAGGCTTGATTAACACTCAAGGAAAGAACTTAATACATCAGGAGTTGATAGTAAAATTTTAAAAGTGTTAAGAGAACCAAAGGAAATAGCCGTGGTGCATGTGAGGGGACACCAAAAGGGATTAGATTATCGAATTAGAGGAAATAATTTAGCAGATAAGGAGGCTCAGGAAGCAGCCTTGAGGATTGAAACTGTTAAAATTAATCATACACAAACAAAGGAGGACACTAGTGGAAGAGGATAAGAGGAAAAGGAGAAAAAGTTTACGCTGGAGGAACAAGCAAAATTAGAGAAAATAGGAGCTAGAGTGGAACAAGGGAAATGGACATTACCTGATGAGCGAGAGATGTTGCCAAAAGCTTACGCTAGGCAGGTATTAGAACGCTTACACGCGCAAACACATTGGGGTACAAAAGTGTTAAGTGATCATTTCCTTAAACAGTTTGGCTGTATTGGAATTTTTTGAAATAGCAAGGCAAATTACACAAGGGTGTTTAACTTGTCAAAGGGCAAATAAGGCCGTGTTTCAACAAGTGGCCATGGGAGGAAGAAAACTAGCTTATAGACCGTTTGAAAGGATTCAAGTCGACTTTACCAAATTACCAAGAATAGGAAGATTGAAATATTTGTTAGTTATAGTAGACCATTTAACACGATGGGTCGAAGCCTATCCTGTAGCAAGAGCGACAGCTCAGACGGTGATAAAATTTTACTAGAACACCTAATCCCCAGGTATGGGATAATACAATATATTGATTCTGATCAAGGCACTCGCTTTACTTCTAAAATTATAAAATCCTTGTGCCAATCATTAGGTATTAAATGGGAATATCATACCCCATGGCATCCTCAAAGTTTGGGAGTAATAGAAAGAATAAACCAAACAATAAAGCAAGAGCTAGCGAAGCTAATGGTTGAAACACAGATGCCATGGACTAAATGTTTACCGCTAGCCCTTCTTAACATAAGGATCAAACCGCACAGTGAGACTGGATTATCGCCATATTAGGTTTTATACGGCATGCCCTATCTCCGAGGGAAACAATGTAGTGGAAGATTATAATATTCGGAAATATGTTATCATTTTAGGAGAAAGGTTGAAAGAACTAAGAGATATAGGAATAATGGCACAAACCCTACCTTTGGGGTTTGCAATCCATCAATTCAAACCAGGGGATAAGGTACTGATCAAAACTTGGAAGAAAGAAACTTTAGTTCCTTCATGGGAAGGACCCTTTGTTGTATTGTTAACTACAGATACTGCCATCTGGACCGCGGAAAAGGGGTGGACGCACGCGACTCGAGTAAAAGGACCCATGAAAGACTGGAAAGTTATTTTACAACCTGGAACCACAAAAATAACATTAAAAAGGGAATGAACGTATGAGAAATGATCACGAATTAAAGACTATAGCATTAAGCAATTATCGGGCAGGACTAAGTTTATGTCCACTCTGTAAACCATGTTGTATGATTATTGAGGGTTAGGTGTAACCTGTGTAACAAATATATCATTTCCCACAGAGGCTAACAGGGACGTTTTCAAATTCAAAGCTGAAGTTTCCTCTGCATTCAGTGTGGACAGACTACTCCTATAGGAGATTTCTGGTGGGTAAGATTTATTACTGTCATCGAAATAAAGAAGTCCGCTTGAGAAGGGGGAGAGGGCAAGACCGGGTGGGGATTCTCAGTCGCGACCAAGTAAGGCCAGTCAAGGACGAGCACCCCTTGTAGCTGATGCCTCCGACCATGAGATCCCTTACCGGACCTCTCCTGATTTTACTCGGACTCACCAACCTGGTGACAGGTAATCAAAATTGCACCGAGTGCATAAGAACCGCCCAGCACGGACGAGTAAGTAATAAAACATTAATGTACCACACCTATTACGAGTGCAAAGGGAAACAGAACGGGAGTTGTATATACAATGGAACACAATATAAGAAATGCTCGGTGGAAAATGATACTGTTTGTTACGATCCAAAGGAACTTCTTTATCAATAGTGGGTAGAAATGAAAACAAATTCGGAAGTAGGAAGATTAATTGGAATAAGTAAGGATATGGCCAATTTGAGCACATCAGTATCGGTAATTTTTGATGCATGCGATATTATAGATGATGATCTGGATATTAATTGTGGGAGTGTAGAGTGGAGATGATACTATAGTAATCAACCAAAATATATTTGCCCAGGTGGAGGTGGACGTCAATGTCAGATAAATCCTGATTATGTACCTAGTCAAACGGTGAGATATCAGTCAGCACACCTATGTGGAAGAAGGGGATGGTCTTGTGTATGTTAGGATACTGCAAGCTGGGGATATGACAGCCAATGTGGGGATTTACAAGCTTCAATCACAAGGGTACAAACAGACCATAATTGTACAACCTGTACCTGTAATTTAGTAAATTTAACCCTTATAAATTTAGAAATTTGGAAACAGAAAAAAATAACCAAAATTGGACTTAAGATATATGGACCTGGAGAAGACCCAGGTGTAGTTATTAATATTGAAATGAAAGAAAAGAGAATCGGTGCAGCATAGACTGTTATTTAAGTCATTTTGTCATGAAATGGAAACAGGAACGAAATATGAAATTCCCACAGTGGCTAAAAATCTATTTGTAAATCTTGCTGAGAACATTGCTAAGTCACTAAATGTAACTAATTGTTATGTATGTGGTGGAACTAATCAGGAGAGAATTGGCCCTGGGAGGCCCAAGAGAGCAACATACCAGACCCTAATGTTTAGAACATATCAACTCAGGTCAGGAAACAACAATGGATATTACAAACCAGCATAATAAGAAGAAGCTGTTGGCAAAATGACGCTGGGAGTAAACCAGTCGGATATTTAGTATGTGAAGGGGGATATAACTGGAATAGTACTTACCAAAAGTAGGATAAATGGGGCACTGCCCAAGAAATAAGTAAAAATCATGCGAATTGGACCAACGGAACCACTATTGATAAAGGGTGGTCAAGTCCAGAAGGGCAATATTGGATCTGTGGAAAATTTGCATATACCCGATTACCAAAAAATTGGACCGGAGCGTGCGTGTTAGGAACTATACGGCCAAGCTTTCTCTTATTACCTATAAACCGAGGAGAACGCCTAGGGGTACTGGTATATACAGACGCATTAGAAACTCACAACCGAAGGGAAAAAAGAGAGCTACAAATAGGAAAATGGAAAGATAATGAGTGGCCACCTGAAAGAATAATAGCATATTATGACCCAGCGACATGGGCAGAAGATGGGTCCTGGGGATATAGGACCCCCATTTATATGTTG
The DNA here is from genome assembly GCF_964289735.1 of Phaethon aethereus. Lineage (NCBI taxonomy): Eukaryota > Metazoa > Chordata > Aves > Phaethontiformes > Phaethontidae > Phaethon > Phaethon aethereus. The sequence goes on along the minus strand of NW_028114265.1, from coordinate 99,476 downwards.
AATAGAATAATCAGGTTGCAAGCTGTAGTAGAAATAATTGTAAATAAAACGGGTAATGCTCTAGGATTGGTGGCTAAACAAAATACTAAAATGCGTACAGCCCTATATCAAAATAGACTCGCACTAGACTATTTACTAGCACAGGAAGGAGGAGTCTGTGGAAAATTTAATCTCACAAATTGTTGTTTAGAGATAAATGATGAAGGAAAAGCCATCAATGAATTAGTAAGAGAAATGAAAAAAGTAGCCCATGTGCCAGTCCAAACGTGGAATGGAATAAATGTCCAAGGACTATGGACAACGTGGGAAAATTTATTCTCAGGAAACTGGGTAACAAAAATCATTATTGTTTTGTTAGGATTGTTTGGAGGTATGTTAATAATACCATGTCTAATTCCTTGTCTTTCACAAGCTGTAGCTTCTGCGATTAATGGAATGAAATTTACAGCCACTCCAATAGAACCAACACAGAGTGAGAGAAAACATGTTTTAATGTTGGTAAAACATATAGAGGAACCCGAGTTAATACCCATCAAACAAACTTTAAATAAATTTTACACGAATCACAGTGGTGAAAAAGAAAACGGGGGTTTGTGAGGAATGAGCGATTCGTGTAAAGAAAATCTAGTGAATATAAGCTTGAAGCAAATGTCATTTATATTGAAATAAAGGAATATATGTAGGGCATGACCATAAACAGGGGAGTGGCAGTCTTTATGTAACTTCCTGATAAGTATAGTTTGGGTAACTCCCTTGATATGTGAAGCTTATGTAGCCTCCTGATATGTAAGTTAGTTCCTGATATACTAGTGCAAACCAGTGTTGTAAATAACCGCAGAAATGTCAAGAAAATGTATAGCCAAATAAGGTAGCATAATATAAGTGGAATAACGGAGCGCCTGCACAAACAGAGAGGTCATGTAGGGTGCACTGACGAAGAGGAGCATCTTCCTCCCAACGACCACCGGACGACCACCTAGAAAAAGATGAAGCATGCGCAGACCGGGGAAGTGGTGACGTACTTAAAGAAAGAGTCATCTTCCAAGAAAAAGGCGGAGAAAGGCAAGAAACGAAGCCTAGAGAAGTATAAAGGAAGGAACTGTAAGAAGTGAAGGTGTGCATCTTGGTGGAGCGGAGACTCCCGGAGCACCCAGCGCTGTTTGCTTGCCTCTATTTGTTTAATAAATTGCAAACTTAAATTGGAATCCTGTTTGGGACTAAATCATTTATCACAAAACCATTCTTCAAGCAGCTGCAGGCTGCAGCTACTGCAGTGCCCTGACCCTCCACTTCCCCAGGCTAAACAAGCCGTTGTTAAAAATAAATATATTAAGGTCTGCGCCCGCGATCCTGCAGACACCGCCCCCCCCCGCGACACACGCGCGCTCAGACTCACTCAGCCACCCCCCCCCGCGCGCGTGCGCTCCCCCTCCCTGCGCTGCAGCTCCGGACCCGCAGGCCGGTGGGTGCGGCCCCCCCCGGCCGGAGACTCTCCGGCGCCCCGGAGCAGCGGGGGGCAAGGGGGGCTGCAGCCGCGCGTGCCCCGGTGCCCGGCAACCGGCCCCCCCGGCGGCGGGGGAGGGAGCCTGGCGCAGAGGCTGGCTAGGGGAGGGGGGATGGCGGCGCTTTTCGGAGGTTTCTGTTTGGGTCGGTTGGGTTGGGGTTTTTTTTTCTCTTTTCGTTTTTCACCTCCCCCGCCGTTCGCGTTCGTTGGTTTTCACCGCGCGGCGGCGGCGGCCCGCGCGCAGCGGGGCTGTTGTGCCAAACGCGGGTTCCGTCACCCGGTGCGCAGAGCGCCGGGAAACACACGGAGTCGAGACGGCGGCTTTTCTTCCGCCCCTGCGCCGAGCTGGGTGCCGGTGGTAGGCCCACAAAGCTGGCGCGCCTCGGTTAACGCAGGGAAAATATTTCTACGCTCCGAGCAACAAGTCACCGTTATTTTCTTGAGAGCTGGCGCAGGCGCCCTTGCGCCTGTTGGTTCCCGCAAGCCTCGTCTCCACGGCGACAGCGTCCTCCTTTTTTACTGCGCGTGCCCCGTGAGGAAGGGGCTTCTGTGGGTAGGGGTCTTCCCCTACCGGAGGGCAGGCTTGTGCTATGCCGAGTCGATGTTAATTAGATGTTACTTAGGATAGTTCACTCAAAGGTCGGCAGTTGCGTTCCCTTTGCGGTTGCCTTGTTCCTTCCCTCAGGCTTGCGCCTCGTTGACTCCTGACAGAGCCTAAACAATACCCCCGCTTTGTGCCTCGCATACCTTCAGCAGGGTGACTGACCGACGGACTGGCCGACCGACGGACTGAGGACGAAAGGCGGGAGGGGGGCACGGGTGCGGCAGGGACGCCGCGGGGTCCTAAAGTCTCCCGCCTTCCTTCCTTCCCCGGGCCGGCAAAACTGCTGGCGGAAGGGGGAGGGGGGGTGTCTCCGTGTGTGCGTGTGGCCGCGGGCGAGGGGTTCGTGCCGGGGCCGGTTTGGGAGCGTGTGTGGCGGGTGTGCACGCAGTAAGAAACGAAAAAGTCTGGTAACGCTGTGGACAACGCCGCCTTCTCTGCTACAGCCTGCGCTGTGGCCCGCCTCGGTGTCCGCCTGCGGGCGATGTGCTCGGCTCGGCTCCCGGTTGAAGCCGTCCCTGGGAAAGCAGCAGCCCCGTGCCTCGGCCTGGGCAGAGACCTGCGTCCCCGAGGCCGGGCTCCGGCTGCCGGAGAGGTGGGCCGCGCCTCTCGCTAGCGGCCGTCGGCGTGTCCGTCGCCAGCGGGATGCGTTCCAGTGGTGAGCAGCGCCCAGAGGACAGGCCCAGCAGCCTCAGGCAAAGCGGGGTCGCTGCTTTGCTGATGGTGGTGTCCGAAAAGGCGGTTTCGTTTCCCGGCGTGCGATAGGCCAGTCTCACACACCGAGACGAGATACCGGTTTATTCCAGACCTGCGCAGAGCTGGGTGCTGGGTGGTAGGCCCACAAAGCTGGCACCCCGCGGTTAACACCCGGAAAATATTTGTAGGTTTCTAGCAACACTTACCAGTATTCTTAAACATACCTCAGCTGCCACCACGTTTACACATAAGCAGATTAACTTCTGGCGGCCTTGTAGCAATGGGGCTCGCTGCGGTGGGGTGGGGAGGGCGGGCGGCTGGGGCTGGGCACCGCCGCCTCTGCCTGGTCCCCGGTCCCCGGTCCCCGGTGGTGAGAGAGAAGAGTAAGAAAAGGTAAGGGGGAGGGAGGCTAGATAAATAAATAGCTAAAAAAATGACAATCAAAAAGAAACGGGGGGTGTGCAGGGTGCGTGTGGGCGTCTTGACACAGAACTCTCCGGGGTGAGGGCAGGCGGGCGGTTTGGGAGGAGGGAGTGGGGAGAGCAGGTTTAGGACAAATGCTGATCTGGCACTCTCTGCTAATTCTTGATGGATTAACATACACCGACCTATGGTTAATGAATGTAATAAATAATTCATTAACCGGTAATTAATATACGAAGTAATGATTAGCGATAGAGCAATACAGATTAATATTTACTGGAATTAACATCCAGTGGATTAAGATCACGTTAATAAGGAACTACTTTACTGATAACAAGTTCTAGGTGAGGAACAGAGCCGTCGTGTAGCACGTGTAATTAATGATAATTAATAATGATGAATTGATAGTAGATAATTACAACAGTAAATCAGAGTGATGATAAAGAAAAAAAAATACATGATAAGTAACTGGAGGACAGTAGTGTTAATGCAGTACCACAAAATACTAATAAATAAAATAATCGATCTTAATAGGTAACGACTGTTATTAATAAGTAATTATTAATGATTGATTTAGACTAATTTGATTAATAAAAACTTAATCAGTTCATTAATTTTTTATTCATTTATTTGTTGTAGACCGATAGATACTATATAACTCAAATAACATCGATCAATAGGAATGAATAGTTAATAAGAATTTCAGTTATTAATAATGGTCAGCTTACTCACGTTTGATGGAGGTCTTTGTGGCCTTGCCGTAGAACATCAGGCTGCAAGGCTTTCGCCTCATCCCAGACATCACTCAACAATAGTCAGTTATGAGACTGTCTGACTGCAACCCATCAGGGTTGCTTTTGAAGAGGAGCGTGTTGCTCCAGTCAAACCCTGCTACTCCCTACAGACCCACAGTGGTTTCCCACATTATCCACCCTGTGACCTTAGTCACAACTCACTAAGAGGAACATTGTGTAATTTGTATTTAGGTGGGTCGAGGCATTCATCTCTCCTTCCTGTGTTTTCATCCTCTCTTGTTGGTTGGTAATTTATTGTTGGGATCACTCTGCACGGCTCGACCTTAAGGAGAAGGAGCTGCAGCATTGAGAAGCTGGTAAACAGCTAGATATCTGCACGGCTCGGCCTTGAGAAGAGGGAGCTGTGGCATTGGGAAGCTGGTAAACAGCTGGACATCTGCAGGGCTCGGCCTTGAGGAGAAGGAGCTGTGGTAAACAGCTAAGAAGCAGCACTGTATAAGAAAAACAGGATGGAACCCGGACCACGTAGCAGTAACCGCAAGTAGGAGGAGTATGATAATGCAATCTTTAGGGCTAAGCCAATGATTGTAAGACAAGTATGCATAAGGTAGAACTTAGTGTATAAATATGTGTAAGGTTTTGCAATAAAGTTGAAGCTTGCCTTATCACTCATATTGAGTCGACTGCTTGCCTTCCCTCGCTTGTCGCAATTTATAATAGGGGATGGTATTAAAGGGATGTATTCAGGATCATAGATGTGAATCCTCTTAACACGCATGGTTACAGCTCTAGTTATCATAGATTTCACACGTGACAATCAAATACGGACAATAACAATCATTATGATAAACATTAATACATACTGGGTTAGACTATGATCCCATCCACTAACTTTTAATCTGAGCCAACTGAAAATATTTTAAATCCACCTAGTTCATTGCCAGTTGCTTGGTTTCATCTTCTCATTGAGCTCATGGGTTTGGTCCACAGTTTTTTGCATTTCATCTCTAGCTTGATGCAGAGTAGCGGACACATTTGGAATTGACAGCAGGTTTTGCCAGGATAGGTGTTATTCAGCCATCCACAAACGCTGTTCTCCTTTAGTAGTACCATATTCAATGCTAATTGATTTTCTAAAGTCATCTGTGAGGCTGCTCGTGGGTACAAGCTGGGTGTTGCTTAGCCTTGCTGGCTGGCTGCATACAATTAGCTAGAGTCTCTCCTTGCCATGGTAGATATTCTAGATATAATCAATTTTCAATTATCACAGCCGAAGAAGTCCAAAACAATCCCATTGCTAAGCTTACTCTCATCCCTGCTGTATAATAGCTTGGCCGTGACACGGAGGGCAATACATTTCTCTTTGTTCTGTACCCTCTTGGTTTCATTAATGACTACAGTGAATGACTCCTGAGTATGATTAAAAGCTATTATGGGAGATAAACTTGTGGAATTCCTAAAGTGCATTCTAACCCATCCCAATAGGGTTGACTGTAATCTGATATCTCTTCATTAGAACATACCCATACGGTCTCAAGCAGTGCAGGATACATTAGAGTGGTACTTGTGCTCTTTACTACTGGCTCATGAGTCTTGCATCCGTTTTTTATAATGTTGGGAAGGAATCCTACATTTACTAGCCGTGTGTTTAGAGGATTCTATCTGACATGCTGTCTGTAAGCTAGGGATTGGAGCACTGTAATTGTGGCACAGGCATATACTTCTTAAGGCGTGATGGAGGTCTGAGGCAAACGGTATCCATAGATAATCATCCATATTGTAACAATTTATCTTGTTTATACAATTCCATAGCCTGTCTGGTTCCAATGACATGGTATAATGGGGTCTCTTCACCCATTGTTTAAAACGTCTTTTATGATCAGGGGTGGTCCATATGCAAGAAACATTACTAGATTGTGGGCCACATGCAGATCCATACTTAGAGGTGTGAAATATGTTCATCTGATTCGTGTGATGAAGTGCAATCTTCTGGACTTTTATGGATCTCTCCTGCACCATAAAAAGGGGTGTTTTACAGGAGAAGGTTAAACTACTTGGCTGGTATATCAGCTCAAACCAGTTTGACCACTGACCGCATAGTATTGTGTAAAGGAAGTGCATGCATAAGGTTTGGGGTCATCCTGGGGGCACGCCGAGGAAGATTCGAGAAGACTCTAGCAGGAAAAGAGGGCATGCGCCGAAGAAGACACGCCTATTCATGAATATGTATTAACGGAGAGGATATAAACCAGGAACAGGAACTGAACCGCGTGCGTCTTGGTGGAGCAGAGACTCCCGGCGCACCCAGCGCTGTTTGCTTGCCTCTATTCGCTTAATAAATTGTAAATTTGAATTGGAATCCTGTTTGGGACTAAATCATTTATAACAGGTTGGATCGGATTGTCCGGTGGAAAACTCACAGACTCTATGTCCAGCGAGTTTGCCAAGTACGCACCCCCAAATATAAATCAGATTGGAAGTGTAGGCGTAAAGTCCTGGATGTGGAAGTACCCCCATATTTCTGTGCGGTACCTCTACAGAGGATCTCCGTACATTAATCCAATCTCTAAACAAAAAGAATGAATTAGCTGTGGAAAATCCTACAGCTCAACCACCCCCAACCCACAAGGAAAGTGTACCTTCTGCACCAGAATGTAATCCAACTGATACGGCAGAAGTCCAGAGGGGGGGGAAAAAACAAAACTAAACTAAACAAAAACAAAACAAAACAAAACAAAACAAAACAAACAAACAACAACAACAACAACAAAAACAACAAAAAAACCCCCAACTTCTATCCCCGGGGAGGGCAGTGAGCCACCCTGCCCGGCAGGTATTAGCAGTTCAATGGCTCTCGGTTAAAAATTCTGAACCTGTTAAAAAAAAACCTGCTCAAACCCTAAATATCAGAGTCAGTCGACACAGGGTTAAATTTACAGGAATAGAAAGGTGCGGTAAAGGAATGCCCCGCTGCCGAGATTTCCCTCTGGTTGCCAGGGGACCAGAGGTTAACGAGGGTGGAGGTACCGGTGGGTGCTGCACACGCTGCCATTCTAAGATTTAACATGCTGCGTGAGCAGATGAGGAAACTCCCGGGCGGGACTGTGTGGAGTTCTGCAGGCACCAATGTTCGGCAGTACCCGCTGCCAGCAGCAGCGCTGGCGAGAACTGACGGGGTGGTAACAGAATTGGAAAAAGATACCATTTAAATTGGACCGGTACCAATGGTACTGACCACCCCTAAAAATTCCTACACCTGGGAAGCCAAAGATCGTTCAGGAAAAGCACACCGGATCAGCACCCAGTGAATTTCACCCTCATTTTAACCCTGCCGGTTAAGTAAGACCGAGCATATTTCCTTTTTTCTTGTGTGTTCACACACAGGAATCCCGAATGGACAACGTGAAACCACAATCCAATGGATGAAATTAGTGATGTGGCATTTTACCTTAATTGTAATACAATTTCTTTTAACTTGTAATTCGAGATAACCATTGTCCCAAACATATGCCAAGTATAATGAAATGGTGAGAACACAGATCATTCCAGAAAATTTAACTTTAGCTACTGCAGTCATGCATGGCGCCAAGGTGTTTTCAAGACGTGAGTGGAGCTGGGATAACGGATGGCTTCCACTCCTGAAGGGAAAAGCAGGAGAAGGAATCCAGATAGGGTGTAGGATGATTAACGGATCAACCCATGAGAAAGCCACATTAATGGCAATATACGGAAACCCAGTAGCCACAAAGTCTTGCGTTGCTGACAAATGGGATTGTTGGTATAACTTTACCCTGGTGGAACCCACTATTGTGACTTGTACGTGGCAACAACACCACACAGGTTTAGGGCCGTCACAACAACGTTGTACAGGGTTGTTGTTTTTTCGGTTCAAAATAGACATAATTGAACCTAGCCCAGATACACCACCAGGCCTAACTCCATACACCCCATTTGACACCCTGAAATATGGAGCTAGGAACATACCCGTTGTCACCATGACATCTCGTAATGACCCTTGGGACCATTCATTGCCACGATACAGTGGGAGCGTTGGAACACTACAAAACATAAGGAACTTAAATCTCTCTACTCTAGTCATACATGGAGATGAAGTGTTTTCGAAGGATGAATGGAGTTGGAATGACCCTCTTCGGATGGCTGAACTTCAAGCCATTTCAGGACAGGCAATACAAATCAGCCGCCGAGTAACTAACGGACCTAATTACCATAGGCCAACCGAAATTAAAGCATATCATACCGACTCTACCAGACCAAAGAACTACGACACCGAGTGTTACAAAATAACCGAACCAAATTCGGATTGTTGGTACAATTTTACTCTGACCAAACCCGTAATTGTATACTGCCTTTGGGGTTCCGAAGGCACGGAATTAATATTGGAATTTATGATTGATACAGCAACATCAAAGGATAAGAGACCTTTACCCCCGCGAACATCTAAAAATGTACCCACTCGGCCTCCCATTGGTGTAACTCCCTTCATCTTCAACACAGGCCCTTACATAATCAAATATACAGGTGTGGAGTAATCGCTGAGGGGTACTTTGGAAATTTACCCTCTAAGAACAGCCTTGAAACCAGGTGGAACATAGCACTCGTACAACGGGTCTGTGCCATGGAGACTCCCTGAACGGCCTTGGATGTTGGCAACATCAGGGGCGCCTGGTGTGCTGACTCTGGGAGAGATTACATGGAGGCTGGAGCGGAGTGGAGACCTCGTGGCTACGCTCTGTGAACTGGGGAGTTTAGGGATGCACAGGATGTACATTGATAAGCTGTGCTTACAATGTCCTGGGCCGAGGACCTGTCAACTTTGATGAAGTGCTGTACTTAGAGTGAACTTTGCTAATTATAATATCATTATAATACTAAAACGCACACCCCTCTCAAAAGCTACCACCCCCCCAAGGTGCGACCCCTCCTCAATGAGTGTGCGCACTGAATTTTTCCTAGTCTGTACCTTTAAACGCGAAGCGAGAGAATTCTGCACCAATCCTGATAAAGGTATGTATGACTAGAGTCACTCAAGCTCCACCTGCGAAGTAAAACACTATAAAATAATGTTTTAAGAGCTGGATGTTAGGGAAGATACCATCGTCATGTACCACTCTAACTTCTGGGATCAGTCGACGGGCTGAGCCTCTCTTCCCCCCCATCGGGACGCCGTTGGGTAAGATTCGAACCCTTGGTCATACCAAGTGCCTTCCCGGGAAACTTAGAAATCTCTATATAGAGTCACTTTACATCTTTTAACGCGTTTATAGCCAAGTAGTGTCCCTCGTAGTTTTAGCATTTGCACGTGCTTTATAGGTAGTGAATTTATCACCGGCAATCCAAAGAACCTGTATATCTGTTGCTTCAATAAATCGCACTATTGATTGACTCAGCCGTGTGTTCAATAAATCGCACTATTGATTGACTCGGCCGTGTGTGGTCCCTGAACGCGACCGTACCTCTGAGTGCGGCCGTATTAGTTCAGGAGGTGTCCGGCTGAGCACGTAGTGTGATGTTAGTAGTGCATCCGGACCCGTGATAGTCCAACAAAGGTGTTGGGCGCGACCGGACTACTAACGCTGACTTTGGGCATCACTCAGAACCTAAGCTCAGCCGCCCCCAGTCCCTCTGATATCTGAGGATCGACTGGAAAGCAAGGGGGTTTAGTTTCTGCCAAATTGCTCTGCCTCTTAACGCAACAACAGGCTGGCAACAAGTGCTGTTTAATCCGTCATACTCCCTCAAACAAGCGGAGATGTTGATGCAAATTAACATCTCTACAATTAAACCAACCTGTTCACCATTCCTAAATATATCCCACGCAGGATGGTTAGCCTGGTTACATGGGCGAACCCTCGTCTCTTCAAGACGGACAAGGAGAGATGCAACCGGTATTATAGGGACAGGACTGGGAGTCTTAAACAGTATAGATGCTGAAATACTCATAAATAAACTGAGCACAACAACAAGTGATTTAAGCAAATTAGGACACCCATTGCAGTCTTCTCTAGTAGCACTGGGAACTAATCAATGGCTTTTATCTGGCATATTACCTCAGTGGGAAAGAATTGATGGAAGGGACCACCGATTGATTGCGGATGCACTTGGTGCAGCCCAAAATAATATTTCTCTAGCTCTTAGTTGTATCCAAGCTCAACTATGGACGCAATCTGTGGCGGCAGCAATTATAATGCAACTACGTTTGAGAGAAGATTCCAGTCATGGTGGTATTTGGTCAATTTTACCTACAACCCTACCGATGGCAAAGCCACTGCTTTTGTCTTAACGATACGCAACACTTCGGTATATACCATATACCCAATCATCGCGTTGTTAGGATTAAATCACAACGGAGCTATACTCTATCCTCTAGAGCATAGAGTATGGGCCCAACGGAATGAAAAGACGGCAAACTATTGATGTTGCTGCATGTGTGGTATGGGAACAACAGGGATTCATTTGTGAAAGTAGTATCATCCAAGGCCAAGACATTTGTCTTGACACTGAACAAAACATTTGTCATTTTGAAATACATCCCAATGAAACCCTTGAAACTGTGCTTGTATAGATCGGAAAAGGGTGTGCTTGTATGAGAACCCCTTGTGATTTTGTGTTTGTAGATAATGTTACTGTGGATACTAACAATCGCTCAAATAGTTGTGTTTGTAACTTTACTAAAATGGTAGGATGTGACTTTATCTATTCAGATCCTGTTACATCTTACCAACTAGTACAATCAAATTATATTCTATTTCGGGATCTGCTAATGAATCTTACCCTGGTGAGAAAACTACTACGACATGAACACCTGAAGCGGTTGTTGAAACAAGTTCGGGAAAATGGACAACAGACTCTGATTACTGTCCAAGGTTCCGAGGGAGAACACGGCCGCCCTCTGCCCGGTTCCGGCGCCCGGCCCGGCCGCCCTCCGCCCGGTTCCGGATCCGGCGCCGGGAGGCCGCAGCCGGCCGCCCTTCGCCCGCTTCCGGCACTAGGCTCCGGCAGGCGGGCCCGGTTCCGTCGGTAGACCTGGCAGCCCTGCCCGCACCCGGGCAAACGGCCGGAAGCGGGCCCAGTGGCCGTGGTCTCGCTCGGAACCGGGCGAAGGGCGGCCGGCTGGGGCCTCCCGGGGCCGCGCGGGGCCGGGGCCAGGACCGGCGCCGGCGCCGGGATCGGAACCGGAACCCGAACCGGAACCGGAACCCGAACCCGAACCGGAACCCGAACCGGAACCCAAACCCGAACCGGAACCGGAACCGGATCCGGTTCGGGACAGGGCGGAGGGCGGCCGGCTGCGGCCTCCCGGGGCCGCGCGGGGCCGGGGCCGGGACCGGCGACGGCGCCGGGATCGGAACCGGAACCCGAACCGGAACCGGAACCCGAACCCGAACCGGAACCGGAACCCGAACCGAACCCGAACCGGAACCGGAACCCGAACCCGAACCGGAACCCGAACCGGAACCCGAACCCGAACCGGAACCGGAACCGGATCCGGTTCGGGACAGGGCGGAGGGCGGCCGGCTGCGGCCTCCCGGGGCCGCGCGGGGCCGGGGCCGGGACCGGCGCCGGCGCCGGGATCGGAACCGGAACCCGAACCGGAACCGGAACCCGAACCGGAACCGGAACCGGAACCCGAACCGAACCCGAACCGGAACCGGAACCCGAACCCGAACCGGAACCCGAACCGGAACCCGAACCCGAACCGGAACCGGAACCGGATCCGGTTCGGGACAGGGCGGAGTGCGGTCGGCTGCGGCCTCCCGGGGCCGCGCGGGGCCGGGGCCGGGACCGGCGACGGCGCCGGGATCGGAACCGGAACCCGAACCGGAACCCGAACCGGAACCGGAACCGGAACCCGAACCGGAACCGGAACCGGAACCCGAACCGGAACCCGAACCGGAACCCGAACCGGAACCGGAACCCGAACCCGAACCGGAACCCGAACCCGAACCGGAACCGGAACCGGATCCGGTTCGGGACAG